>NW_027101636.1:0-17147 GCF_035046505.1 Tiliqua scincoides
CGCTGCAGGCGCGCCCGCGTGCCCACGTCCACGTCTGCGCACACATTTGCACTTGTATTTTCACCTGCGTCGCATGTGTTCACAGGTGCTTTTTCGTACGTTTTAACACGTTTGTTACTAATTTTATGTCATTCAAGCATTAAACGAAATCGCGTGCTCTATACGTGGGAACGTTTATCACGTGCACCGTAGGTCCAGATCGGACGGCAAATTGTAGGCGACCACTTTAGCAAGCGGCTCTGAGATCCACTCCCCCAAAAAAAATAAAAAAGGCCAGATGCATTGGGGGTCGGGATGCTATGATTTCTCGGCAAAGTGTACATTATGCACCAACCAGAAGCATCGTTAAAAGTGAGAAAGTGTTGGGAATCCTTTGACCGCCCCTGAGGTAGGAACCAGAGGCCTTGGAAAAAGTGAGAAATAGCCAACGTACTCCGTGTGTCCCACGGGGCTAGTAACGGGAGTACACGTCATTAAGGGATTGCTGGTTTCTCGGAGATGGCAGAATATAATAGATAACTGTCGAGCAAGAGAGCAGCAGGGGAGAAGGGTGATGGCATCTAATGGGCATGGTTGGGAGAGGGTAGTGTCCTCATGATATGCGTGAGGCGAAGAGGGCAAATGTCCAATTATACATAATATGTGCTAGATCATTCTAATCTAATCTTCTATGATCTGCATGTGTGAAAGAGGAAAATATTCGAGATGTGTTGTAAGTATGAAATCATTAATAATCTGTCTGTTGTGATATGCGTGTGGACAAGAGGTAAATGTCCGATTATACATAGTATGTCTTAGAACCTTAATTTGAAGTCTTTTGTGATATGCATGAGGTTGAAAATTAATTGTTCGATTATTCTTAGTTTGTGATTGATCATTGACTGATTAACCGGATATGATATGCATGAGGACAAGAGGTGAATGTCCGATTATACATAGTATGTGTAAGATCACCAGAAAAGCAATAAAAAGCCGCCAGGGGCGGCCAGATACGGGTGAATTGAGGTAGAGGACAAAAAAGCCGCCAGGGGCGGCCAGATACGGGTGAATTGAGGTAGAGGACAAAAAAGCCGCCAGGGGCGGCCAGATACGGGTGAATTGAGGTAGAGGACAAAAAAGCCGCCAGGGGCGGCCAGATACGGGTGAATTGAGGTAGAGGGCAAAAAAGCCGCCAGGGGCGGCCAGATACGGGTGAATTGAGGTAGAGGACAAAAAAGCCGCCAGGGGCGGCCAGATACGGGTGAATTGAGGTAGAGGACAAAAAAGCCGCCAGGGGGTAGTTTAAAGTTAGAATGCTAGTTTTGGGGACTAGCGGTGGGGGTTTGAGTCCCCTCTCTCTGATGCCTTAGGGGGTCTTAGTTCCCATCTTTGGCTTACAAGACCAATGCTTTGTCTATTAAGCTACTAAGGCTTAGAGTGGGGCTATCATTTGAGTATTTTATCTTCTAGTTTGGCTGTAATTGGTATGAGGAGGAGGAAAATAGCAAAGTAGAGTATTGAGGCAATTTGTCCGATGATGATGAAGGGGTCCTCTACGGGCTGTCCTCCGATTCACGTGAGGATAATGATATTTGATATAAGGAGTCAAAAGACCCCTTGGGATAGGGGCCGGAAGGTGTTTCCTCGTTGCTTTGATGTATGGAGTATGGGTACGAAGATTAGGATTAGGATTGAAAATAATAAGGCAAGAACGCCTCCTAATTTATTTGGGATTGAGCGTAGGATAGCGTAGGCAAAGAGGAAGTATCACTCGGGTTTAATGTGTGGTGGCGTGACTAAGGGGTTTGCAGGGGTAAAGTTTTCTGGGTCTCCTAGTAAGTTTGGGGAGAAGAGGGCTAGTAGGAGGAGAACGAAGATTAATAATGTTAGGCCTAAAAGGTCTTTATAGGTGTAATAAGGGTGAAATGGGATTTTGTCTGTGTTGGAGTTTAGGCCTGTGGGGTTATTTGATCCTGTTTCGTGGAGGAAAAGGAGGTGAAGTATAGAGGTTCCCATGATAATAAATGGCAGAATAAAATGGAATGAAAAGAATCGGGTGAGTGTTGCGTTGTCTACTGAGAACCCTCCCCAGATTCATTCTACCAAGGTTGTTCCGATATAGGGAATTGCTGAAAGAAGGTTAGTAATGACGGTGGCCCCTCAAAAAGATATCTGGCCCCATGGAAGTACGTAGCCCACAAAGGCTGTTGCCATTACAAGGAGAAGAAGAACGACCCCAATGTTTCAGGTTTCTTTGTATATGTAAGAGCCGTAGTATAAGCCCCGTCCGATATGGAGGTAAATGCAAATAAAGAATATGGAGGCCCCATTGGCGTGCAGGTTTCGGATTAGCCACCCGTATTGTACGTCTCGACAAATGTGTGCGATTGATGAAAATGCTGAAGAGATGTCTGCTGTGTAGTGTATAGCAAGGAATAGGCCAGTTAGGACTTGTGCGATTAGACAAAATCCAAGTAGTGAGCCAAAATTTCATCATGCTGAGATATTTGATGGGGTGGGGAGGTCAATGAATGTGTTGTTTACAATCTTTAGGATTGGGTGAGTTTTTCGTAGGTTGTGGGTCATTAGTTTTTGTAGTTGAATACAACAGTGGTTTTTCGTGCCGCAGGTCTTGGTTAAAGTCCAGGCAAAAATTATGGTTTATTTTATTTTTTTATTATCTTTTTGTTTATTGGGGGGGTTGGTGGCTGTTGCCTCAAACCCATCCCCGCTTTATGGTGCGGTTGGGTTGGTGGTTGCTGCTGCCGTTGGGTGTGGTGTGTTGGTTTGATTGGGTAGTTCTTTTGTTTCTTTGGTCTTATTTTTGATTTATTTAGGGGGAATGTTGGTGGTATTTGCTTATTCTGTAGCGTTGGCGGCTGAGCCCTACCCTGAGACATGGGGGAGCTGGTCTGTTGGGTTGTATGTTGGGGGGTATTTTGTTTTGGTGACGGTGTTGTTTGTGGTATTTGGTGGGGGGTGGGTGGTGGAGGGGTTTGGAGTTGTTGGGGTTGATTGTGTAGGGTTACATTTTGTTCGTGCGGACTTTAGTGGGGTGTCTTTGTTATATTCATGGGGGGGTGGCTGTTTATTAATTTCCGGGTGAGGCTTATTGCTGGCTTTATTTGTTGCGTTAGAGCTGTCACGTGGGTTGGCGCGGGGGGCTTTGCGGGTAATTAGATTAAAATAAAAATGAGCACCGAGGTCATAAATAGGACAAATATGATTAAGTAGGCTTTAATAAGACCTTTGTTGGCAGTAGAAATGCTGTTGACCATGGGGGTGTTGGTTATTGTTAGTATTTTTGGACCAATTTTTTCATACCATAGTTGGTCGTTTAGGTGTGAGGCAAGGTTTTGTCCTTGTATGAGTGAAATGTTTGGGTGGGTTCGGTGAATGATTATGTTGAAGAATCCTAGTTGGTTTGAGAAGTTGTTTAACTTATTATGTTTTGGAGTCAAGAGTGTTGTTGTTTGGGTGGCTAGTTCTAAAGCATATAAAAGGCCTAAGATTGTTACGAGTAATGCGGACAGTTTTATGTTTGTTGATATGGTTAATGCTGTTGTTTTGATTGGAAGAACAGAGGAGATAAGGAGTAAGCCAGTTAAAATGCTTCCTGTTGCGAGGCGAACAAGGGGGTTGGTTAGGGTTTTATTGTTTTCGGAAATGATGACAAGAGTGTTCCCTCGGGAGGTGTTTATTTGTACGTAGAAGATTAGTCGTAGGCTGTAGGCGGCCGTTAGGGCCGTTGCTGTGAGAGTTAGTATTAGGGCTCAGGCGTTAAGGTAGGAGGTATTTATTGTTTCGATGATGGTGTCTTTTGAGAAAAAGCCGGATAGAAAGGGGGTTCCTATTAGGGCAAGGCTGCCGATGGTTAGGCAGGAGGTGGTAACGGGTATTGCTTTGTTAATGCCTCCTATCTTTCGGATGTCCTGTTCGTCTGATAAATTATGAATGATCGACCCAGAACAGAGGAATAACATGGCTTTAAAGAATGCGTGGGTTGAAATATGAAAGAAGGCTAGTTGTGGTTGGTTTAATCCTACGGTGACCATTATCAACCCAAGCTGGCTTGAGGTTGAGAAGGCGATGATTTTTTTAATATCGTTTTGTGTGAGGGCACAAATTGCTGTGAATAAGGTTGTTATTGCACCTAGACAAAGGCAGGTGGATAGGGCTGTTGTGTTTGTTTCTAATAGGGGGTGGAGGCGAATTAGTAGGAATACACCTGCCACAACCATTGTGCTGGAGTGGAGTAAGGCAGAGACGGGAGTAGGACCTTCTATGGCTGCTGGTAATCATGGGTGAAGGCCAAATTGGGCAGACTTTCCTGCGGCAGCTAAGATTAAACCCAAGAGGGGGACAAGGGTGACTGAGTTTGGGTTAGTAAATAGTTGATGAAATTCTCAGGTGGTTGTGTTTATAGCAAGTCAGGCTATTGTTAGGATAAGGCCAATATCCCCAACTCGGTTATAAATGACTGCCTGTAGGGCGGATGAGTTTGCGTCGGAACGTGAGAATCATCACCCGATTAATAGAAAGGATATAATTCCAACCCCCTCCCACCCAATAAAAAGCTGGAAGATATTATTTGCGGTAACAAGAATTAATATAGCTAGTAAGAATAGGAGAAGATACTTAAAAAATCGGTTGATAAAGGGGTCTGAGGTCATATATCATGCGGCAAACTCCAAGATGGATCATGTGACAAAGAGTGCGATGGGTAAAAATGTAATTGCGTAGGTGTCTAGCATGAAGCTAATGTTGATGCTAAAATTAGAGATGTTGATTCAGTGGATGTTTGTAGTTGTGAATTCTAGTCCATAGTTAATGAAGATAAACAGGGGGATTATGCTGGTAAAAAATGCTGTTTGCACAGCTACCTTTACATGGGAGAGGTGTCATTGGTTTTGTAGAGGGTATAGGGTTATTGTGATGGGAATTATTAGGAATAGAAAGGTAGCGGCTATGGTGGTGTGGGGGATGTTGTGCATGTACTTTTACTTGGAATTGCACCAAGAATTTTGGCTCCTAAGACCAATGGATTAAACTCTGATCCTTTAAAAGTGAGGAGTCTGGGGGGTTAATCCCAGGACGCAGAGTTAGCAGTTCTTTGTATACAATACCCCTCGGTCATTAAGAAGGTTTGAACTTCTATTTTTAGATCCACATTCTAATGTTTTTGTTAAACTATGACAACAAGGAAGGGGGCCTATGATTAGTTCGGGTTTTATTATAAGTATAAGTATCGGGAGGATGTGTAGGACCAGTAGCAGGTGTTCTCGGGTGTATGTCGGGTTTGTTTGGATAGCGTGTTGTGGGAGCTTTCCTCGTTGGGTTGTTAAAAATATATGAAGTGAGTAGGTGGCTGTTAAGAGAGTGCCTACTCCTGTTATGAGGATTGTTAGGGGGGACCAGTTGAATAATGATGTTATGATTAGAAGTTCGCCTGTGAGATTAATTGTGGGGGGGAGGGCCATATTTATTAAGTTAGCTATAAGCCACCAGGATATTGTTAGAGGAAGAATAAGTTGCAGGCCGCGGGCTAGAAGGAGTGTTCGGCTATGGGTGCGTTCATAGTTTGTGTTTGCTAGACAAAATAGTATTGATGAGGTAAGGCCGTGGGCAATTATCAGTAAAATTGCTCCTGTTAGGCTTCATGGGGTTTGAATCAAAGCGGCTGCAATTACGAGGCCTATGTGGCTTACTGATGAGTAAGCGATTAAAGATTTTAAGTCAGTTTGTCGTAGGCAGATTGAGCTGGTTATGATGATGCCTCAAATGGCTAGAATAATAAAGGGGTAGTATAGTTTTGTTGAGAGTGGGTTTAGTAGGGGGGTGATTCGAATGATACCGTAGCCTCCGAGTTTCAGTAAAATTGCAGCCAGAACCATTGAGCCAGCGATAGGGGCTTCCACATGGGCTTTTGGGAGTCAGAGGTGGAGGCCATATAAAGGCATTTTCACTAGGAAGGCGATTAAGCAGGCAAGTCATAGTATGTTATTTGTTCATGAGTGGGGGGTTTCTGGTTGAATTAGGTTTATTATTACTATTGAAATGTTGGAGTATTTAGTGTTTAAAAATAGAATAGCAACTAATAGGGGGAGAGATCCAGCAAGTGTGTAAAATAGAAAGTATGTCCCTGCGGAAAGTCGCTCGGCTTGGTTTCCCCATCGTGTAATAACAATGAGGGTGGGAATTAATGTTGTTTCGAATATAATGTAAAATAGGGTGAATTCGGTTGCGGAGAATGTTAATAATAGGGCAACTTGTAGGGTTGTAATGACTACTAAAAAGTTTCGTTTTCGAGCAAGAGGTTCGTGTTGGAGGTGGTTTTGGCTAGCTAGGGCTATTAGTGGGAGAAGTCAGCAGGAAAGGATTATTAATGGGGCGGAAATTGAGTCAATGTTTAGGTAGGAAGAGGAGAATATTATGCTAGGGTTTAGAGGATACTTAAATCAGACTAGACTTATTAGTGCAAGTAGTATTGAGTAGGAGGTGTATATTGTGAAAAGGATGTTTTGTTTTGATAGAAGGGCTGTTGGAATTAATATAAGGGTAGGTAAAAGAATTTTTAGCATTGTAAGAGGTTTAGGTTTTTAAGATGGTCCGAGCCATGTGTTCGAGAGGTTGCCACTAATAAGGCGAGGCCAGTTCCTGCTTCACAGGCAGAAAAAGCAAGGAGGAGAATGGGAGAAATGTTTGTGGAGGGGAGTTGTAGTGTAGATGAGAATGCTGTAAGTGCTATAAAGAGGGCTAATATTATGGCTTCGATACAGAGTAGTGCGGAAACTAAGTGTGTTCGGTGTAGGGCCAACCCTAAAATTCCGAGTACGAAGGCAGAGGAAAAGGTAAAATATGTTGTCATATGGCAGTCCAGGGTTAAAACCTGGGGCTACTAAGTCGAAATTAGTTGTTTTATTTATACTAACTGCCTACTCTGCCCACTCTAGCCCCCCTGCTAATCATTCGTAAATTAAGCCTAGTGTTAGAAGAATAATGATTGCGGATATTCAGATTAAAGTGGTTGTTGGTTGTATAAGGTTTATGGCTCATGGGATCGGAAGGAGTAGCGCAATTTCTAGGTCGAATAGAAGAAATAGGATTGCAACTAGGAAGAATCGAAGCGAGAATGGTAGACGGGCGGTTCCTAATGGGTCGAAGCCGCATTCATATGGGGAGAGTTTTTCTGTGTCTGGTGATATTTGTGGTAATCAAAAGCTAATAGTAATTAAGATAACTATAAGGGTTGTTGTAATTAAGAATATGGTTGTTATATTCATTACTCTTTCTTAAGGTTTTATTAAGGCTTAGTGATTGGAAATCACTTGTACTGGTTGATACTAAAAGAGCAAGAGCCTCATCAGTAAATTGAGATGTAAAGGAACAGTCATACAACGTCTACGAAATGTCAGTATCATGCGGCGGCTTCAAATCCGAAGTGGTGGTTTGTTGTGAAGTGATATATGATCTGTCGTAGTAAGCAAACAATTAAAAAAGTTGATCCAATAATTACGTGGAGGCCATGGAAGCCTGTTGCCACAAAGAATGTTGACCCGTAAACGCTATCTGAAATAGCGAAAGGGGCTTCATAGTATTCTATGGCTTGGAGGGCGGTGAAGTAAAGGCCCAAGGCAATGGTTAGTGTAAGGGCTTGAATTGCTTCTTTTCGATTATTTTCTATAATAGAATGGTGGGCTCATGTTACGGTAACACCAGAGGCTAGGAGTACAGCTGTGTTTAGAAGGGGTACTTCAAATGGGTTTAATGGGTGAATTCCGCTAGGGGGTCAACAGCCCCCAAGCTCCGGGGTTGGGGCCAGGCTTGAGTGGTAGAAAGCTCAGAAAAAGCCGATAAAAAAGAAGACCTCTGATGTAATAAAAAGGATTATCCCGTATCGGAGGCCTTTTTGTACAGGGACCGTGTGGTGGCCTTGAAAGGTTCCCTCACGGGTGATATCTCGCCACCATTGTAGTATTGTTAGAAGGAGGATAATTAGGCCGATATTCATTAATAGTATATTGTTGAAGTGAAATCAGACGGCGAGTCCGGATGTTATAAGTAAGGCAGCGATTGCGCCTGTTAGGGGCCAGGGGCTTTGGTCTACTATATGATAGGCATGTGCTTGGTGGATCATTAAGTATTTTCTTGTAGGTATAGGCTTAATAGTAAAGTGAAGACGTAGGCTTGAATAATTGCTACTGCGACCTCTAGAATAGTTAAAAGTAAGAGGACAATAAAGGTTAGTGTTGCGGTTGCAGTTATTATGGGTAGTATTACAAATACGGCGGTAGAAATAAGTTGGATTAGCAGGTGACCTGCTGTTAAGTTGGCTGTTAGTCGAACGCCTAGTGCAAGAGGGCGAATGAGTAGGCTAATTGTTTCGATAATAATGAGAACAGGTACGAGAGGGGTTGGGGTGCCTTCTGGTAGAAGGTGGCCTAATGAAAGGGTTGGTTGATTGCGTAAGCCAATTAATACAGTTGCTAGTCATAAGGGTACTGCTAAACCCATATTTATTGATAGCTGGGTAGTTGGGGTGAATGTATAAGGGAAAAGTCCTAGCAAATTGAATAGGAGAAGGAATAATATAAGTGAGGTTAAGAGTGCGGCTCATTTGTGGCCTGGTTTGTTTAGGGGTAATATAAGTTGTTTTACAAATATAAAGATTGCTCATGTTTGTACCGTTTCTAGCCGATTTAAGATAAGTCGGCTTGTTTTTGTAAAAATTAGGGTTGGTGGCAGGATTATTGCTAGGGTGATAAGGGGGATTCCAAGGAGTTGTGGGCTTAAAAATTGGTCGAAGAAGCTTAAATTCATGGTCAGTTTCAAGGTGAGGCTTTAGGTGTGGGGGTGTTTTGGATTGGGAGATTTTGAGAGGTTATTATTAAAGTTTTGGTTTGGAGAATTGTTAATAAGATTGTTCATGAAAGTAGGAGGATTATTAATCAGGGGGCAGGGTTTAATTGAGGCATATCACTAAGGGGGCAGGTGTTGTCTCCTTCTTTAGCTTAAAAGGCTAACGCTGATAAAAGCTTCTTAGTGATGCAGTGAGTATTGTTGTGGTTCAGTCTTCAAAGTGTTTTAGTGGAATTGCTTCTACTACAATGGGCATGAAGCTGTGGTTAGATCCGCAGATTTCTGAGCATTGTCCATAGAACAAGCCTGGGTGAGAAGTGATAAAGGTTGTTTGATTTAGTCGTCCGGGAATGGCATCTGTTTTAATGCCGAGGGCGGGTACGGCCCATGAGTGCAGGACATCTTCTGCGGAGATTAGTATGCGAATTGGGGATTCTATTGGAACTACTATTCGGTGATCTACTTCTAATAGACGGAGGTGTCCTTGAGGGAGGTCTTGTGAGGGAATTATGTAAGAGTCAAATGCGAGATCTTGATAGTCTGTGTACTCATAGCTCCAATATCATTGGTGGCCGAGAGCTTTAACAGTTAGGTGTGGGTTGTTGATTTCATCTATGAGGTAGAGAATGCGAAGGGAAGGGAGGGCAATTAAGATTAAAATGATTGCAGGAAGAATTGTTCAGATTATTTCTACTTCTTGGGCGTCTATGGTATTTGTGTGTGTTAGCTTTGTTGTTATTATTAAAGAAATAATGTATAATACTAAAGCACTAATTAAGAAGACAATTATAATGGCGTGGTCATGAAAATGTAAGAGCTCTTCTATAATGGGAGATGCTGCGTCTTGAAATCCGAGTTGAGCGGGGTGTGCCATCATGAGGCCCATAGGGGCTAACCTATAACTTAGCTCTGACAGGGCTACATAATAAATTTACTAGGGTCTCATGAGAAAGAAGCATCTTGGCTATGTGATTGGCTTGAAACCAGTAGAAGGCGGTTCGATTCCTCCCTTTCTTGAGTTTGTTTGTACATATGTTGGTTCTTCGTAAGTGTGATAAGGGGGTGGGCAGCCGTGAAGTCATTCTAGGTTTGTGTTTGTTAGTTCTAGGGCGAAAACTTCTCGTTTAGCTGCGAATGCTTCTCAAATGATAAACATTATTATGATTACGGCTACTAGAGAAATTAGTGAGCCAATTGATGATAAAGTATTTCAGATGGTATATGCGTCAGGATAGTCGGAGTAACGGCGGGGCATTCCTGATAGCCCAAGGAAGTGTTGAGGGAAGAAGGTCAGATTAACCCCGGCAAATATGACACCAAATTGGACTTTTGTTCAAGTTTGATGAAGTGTATAGCCTGAAAATAGGGGAAATCAATGTACAAAGCCTCCTATGATTGCAAATACGGCACCTATGGATAATACATAGTGGAAATGAGCTACGACGTAATATGTGTCATGAAGAACAATGTCTAAGGATGAGTTGGCAAGTACAATGCCTGTTAGGCCTCCCACAGTAAATAGGAAAATGAAGCCCAGGGCCCAGAGTATGGCAGCATCTCATTTGATTATGCCCCCATGTAAAGTTGCGAGCCAGCTAAATACCTTTACACCTGTTGGAATTGCGATGATTATTGTGGCGGAAGTGAAATATGCTCGGGTATCGACATCCATTCCAACGGTAAATATGTGGTGGGCTCATACGATAAAGCCTAAGAAGCCGATAGATATTATGGCTCATACTATACCCATGTAGCCGAAAGGTTCTTTTTTTCCAGCATAATAGGTTACAATGTGTGAGATTATTCCAAAGCCAGGAAGAATCAAAATGTAGACTTCTGGGTGACCAAAGAACCAAAACAGATGTTGGTATAAAATTGGGTCCCCCCCACCTGCAGGATCGAAGAAAGATGTGTTTAAATTTCGGTCTGTTAGTAGTATTGTGATACCGGCGGCAAGGACGGGTAGTGATAGTAAAAGTAGAACTGCCGTGATTATTACTGATCATACGAATAGAGGGGTTTGGTATTGGGTTATGGAGGGTGGTTTTATGTTGATGCAGGTAGTAATAAAGTTAATGGCCCCAAGAATTGAGGAGACTCCCGCGAGGTGGAGGGAGAAGATGGTTAGATCTACAGAGGCCCCGGCATGGGCTAAGTTCCCGGCTAAGGGAGGGTAGACGGTTCACCCGGTGCCGGCCCCGGCTTCCACCCCCGAGGATGCAAGTAGCAGTAATAGAGAAGGAGGGAGAAGTCAAAAACTCATGTTGTTTATTCGTGGGAAGGCCATATCTGGCGCCCCAATTATTAGGGGGACTAGTCAATTTCCGAACCCGCCGATTATTACAGGCATTACTATAAAGAAAATTATGACAAAAGCATGGGCTGTTACAATGACGTTATAGATCTGATCATCGCCTAGCAGGGCGCCAGGTTGACTTAGTTCAGCCCGAATTAACAGGCTAAGTGCTGTACCAACTATTCCTGCTCAAGCTCCGAAGATTAAGTATAAGGTGCCGATATCTTTGTGGTTGGTTGAGAAGAATCAACGATTAATGGTCACAGGTAAGATGGCCGATAGTAGGTGGCAGGTTGTAGCCCTGTATAGGTGGGTGCCAGTCCCACTCTTATCACAATAGCTTCGTGGTGATTCACGCTAGAGTGCAAATCTAGAGAAGCACACCAAAGGTGTGCCGGAGCTTCTTTTTTTAGAAGAAGCTCAGATTGAAGCCCGCTGGATGGGGCGTTTAGCTGTTAACTAGAAATTTACGGGATCGAGGCCCGTCTGTCTGGGAGGTTTTAGCTTAATTAAAGTGCCTGAGTTGCAATCAGGAGATGTAAGTTAAAGTTTTACATGCCTTCAGGGGCTAGGAGGGTTGAACTCTTATTTAGGGCTTTGAAGGCCCTTGGTTTTGTTAACCTAAGCCTCTTAAAGTATCATTGGGGTTAGGGGTAAGAGGAGTAAGGATGGTAGTAAGAGGGTTGAGATTGTGGTTGTACTTAGTTTAGGTTGGAATCGTCATTTGTGTGTTGTTTGTGTGGTGGTTGGGAACACTGTGAGGGTTGTGATGTAAGATAGTCGTAAGTAAAAGAATAGGCTTAATAGAGCGGAGAGGGCAAGTAGGGCTGCGGTCATTGATAGGTTGTGGGTTGTTAATTCTTGTAAAATTAACCATTTTGGGATAAAGCCTGTTAGCGGGGGGAGCCCTCCTAGAGATATTAGTAGTAAAAATATAAGTGCTATGGTTGAGGGGGAAATTGTTCAAGAGGTGGTTAAATCTTTAATGTTTTTTGCTGTGATGAAGATAAGGATTATAAAGGCAGTAGTTGTTATTATGAGGTATAAAAATAGGTTGAGGAGTATTAAGTTTGAGCTTAGTGTGAGAATTGTAGCTATTCAACCTAGGTGGGCAATTGATGAGAATGCTATGATTTTTCGTGTCTGTGTTTGGTTTATGCCTCCCCACCCTCCGGTCAAGGTTGACAGTAGCCCTATAATTAGAAGTGTATTTGGGTGGATAGCGGGGGCGGCTATATAAAGTAGGGCGAGGGGGGCGAGTTTTTGTCAAGTTGTAATGATTAGTGCTGTTTTTAGTGTTGTGCCTTGTAGGACTTCTGGTAGTCAGAAATGCAGGGGGGCTAGGCCTAGTTTTATGGCTAGAGCTATTGTTATTATGATGCAGGCAGGTTGGTTTGTGAGTTGTGAAATGTCTCAGGTGCTGGTGGATCAGGCATTGATTGTGCTGGCGAATAGGAGTGTGGCTGAGGCAGCAGCTTGGGTAAGGAAATATTTTGTAGCGGCTTCAGTTGCACGGGGATGGTGTTGTTTGGCGATAAGGGGAATAATGGCTAGGGTATTTAGTTCTAATCCGATTCAGGCAAGGAGTCAGTGTGTGCTTGATAGGGTAATGATGGAGCCGGTTGCTACGCTTGAGAGAATCAGTGAAGATATGATTGGGTTCATTAGTATAGGAAGGATTTTAACCAACATTTTCGGGGTATGGGCCCGAAAGCTTAATTAGCTGACTTTACTAGAAAATAGTATAATGAAGTACATAAGATTTTGAGTCTTTTGGTGCAGGTTCGTGTCCTGTTTTTCTAGTGCTTCGAGAAGAAGGAAATAAGGGGATTTTAACCCCTGTGTTTTACTCTATCAAAGTAATCCTTGGGGATTCGGGCATATTTCCTGGTTTATTGTGGGGGGAGTCCTGATAATATTGTTGGGAAAGAGGCATGCCACATTAATAGAGCGAGGGTTAGGGGTAAGAAATTTTTTCATAAGAGGTGTATAAGTTGGTCGTAACGAAAACGAGGGTATGAGGCGCGAGTTCATAAGAATATGATTGTCAGGATAGTTGTTTTTAATATTAGGTTTATTGTGAACACGTCTGGGGGTAGGGAGGTTCCTGGGTTTAGGAAAAGGATGCAGGTTAGGGTATTTATTAGTATGATGTTTGCATATTCAGCTAGGAAAAATAGGGCGAATGGGCCAGCGGCATACTCTACATTAAAGCCAGAGACAAGCTCTGATTCTCCTTCTGTTAAATCAAAGGGGGCCCGGTTTGTTTCTGCTAGTGTTGAGATAAACCATATTATGGCAAGAGGTCATGATGAAATTAGTAGTCATTGGTGTTCTTGTGTAATTGAGAGTATTTGTAGAGTGAAGCCCCCTGTAAGGATAATAATGGTTAGTAAAATAATTCCCAGGGTGACCTCGTATGAGATTGTTTGTGCTACCGCACGTAGGGCGCCAATTAATGGGTATTTTGAGTTGGATGCCCACCCTGATCATAGAATAGAATATACTGCTATGCTTGAGAGGGCTAGTATGAAGAGAAGGCCTAGGTTTATGTCTGCTAAGGTGGCCGGTATTGGGAGGGGGGTTCAAATTATAAGGGCTAGAAATAGGGCTAAGGTCGGGGTTATGATGAAGAGGGCAGGAGAGGAAGAGGAGGGGCGTAAGGGTTCTTTAATAAACAGTTTAATGCCGTCTGCAAATGGTTGTAATAGCCCATAAGGGCCAATGATGTTAGGGCCTTTTCGTAGTTGTATATAACCGAGCACTTTTCGTTCCAGTAGTGTAAGGAAGGCAACAGCTAGTAAGATGGGAATAATATATAATAGGGGATTAATGATATATAAGAGTAATGCATTCATGTATTAGGGAGATGATTTGAACATCTAGTAGAAAGATCTTAGGTCTTTTGCATTCACCTGGCTCTGCCACCCTAATAATTACCCCTTGTCTGGGGGTGTTCTAGGTGCTTTGTTTAGCTTGAGTTTTGTTCAGCTAGTTTTAAGGACGTGTTTATAATATTGGTCCTCTCTTCTTTGTCCTTTCGTACTGAAGAAGTAAGCGTCATAGATAGAAACCGACCTGGATTGCTCCGGTCTGAACTCAGATCACGTAGGACTGTTAATCGTTGAACAAACGAACCTTTAATAGCGGCTACACCATTTGGGTGTCCTGATCCAACATCGAGGTCGTAAACCTTCTTGTCGATAGGGACTCTTGAAGAAGATAGCGCTGTTATCCCTGGGGTAACTTGGTTCGTTGGTCAGTATGACTGGGTCGGCTTTGTACTTTGGCTTGTTAGCCTTGGTGAGAAGTGGTGGTTCTGTGCTCGGAAGTTTTGTTTTGTTCCGAAGTCGCCCCAACTTAAAACTATGGGCTAGGGGCATTAGTGGTGCTTATTAGCGGTCGTTTTAAGCTCCACAGGGTCTTCTCGTCTTATGTGTTTATCCCAGCTTTTGTACTGGGAGATCAGTTTCACTGATTAGCTATAAGAGACAGGTTTGTCCTCATTTAGCCGTTCATACTAGTCTTTATTTAGAAGACAAGTGATTACGCTACCTTTGCACGGTTAGGATACCGCGGCCGTTTAAAAGTTTCACTGGGCAGGCAGGACCTTTAATACTTGTTTAGCTAAAGGCTATGTTTTTGGTAAACAGTTGGGACAAGGTTTTGCTGAATTCCTTTTACAGCTTTTAATCTATCTTTTTAGCACACCGGTGTCGGGTTGACAGTTTTTGTAACAGTTTTGGCTGTTTAATTGTTGTTCCTGTTTTGGTCTGTTAATGTCCAGTAGGTTTTCTATTTCTGGGTCAAGGGGGTGCTTAAGAGAAGGGCTTCTTGTTACTAGTTCTAGCATTAGTTTGTCTATAATAATAGTGTGGCTCGGTAGGTTTTTAGGAGGTGGCAGACACAGGGGGGATTTATTGTCTTTGTGCTGTGACGCTGTGTTTACTGGTGGCTGCTTTAGGGCCTACTGGGCGTAGGTTATGTTGCTTTCTCTCTAAGTCAGGTTGTATCCTATTTCAATGGGGCTGTACCCCCATTGAATACCTTTTAGGTTAAAATGCGTGCTATTGTTTGCTGGAAGTAACCTAAAGTTGAACTAAAATTCATTTATTGAGCAACCAGCTATCACCAAGTTCGTTTGGCTTTTCACCGCTACTACTAGATCTTCCCACTCTTTTGCCACAGAGATGGGTGCACTCTTACAGTTGTCTTGTAGTAGCTCACTTGGTTTCGGGGGTACAGGCTGAAGTTCTCTTTGTCTGTTTTATTCTGGCTGGACCATGATGCAAGAGGTACAAGGGTTTATCTTTGCTTTGTTTTGCTTGTGTGTTTCATTATTCTTTCAGGGTTCCCTTGCGGTACTTTTTCTGTTGCGCCGTTTTGGTTAGGTTCTATCACATATACTAGTTTTGTCGAATGATTTATTTTGTTAATGAGAGGATTTGTTTATGTGATTGGGCTAGTTGTTTGGCTCAAAAAGGTTAGGATCTCACTAACATTTTTCAATTGTAAGTTGAATGCTTTGTTTTAAGCTACTGGTTGTTGTTCCAAGCACGCCTTCCGGTGCGCTTACCTTGTTACGACTTGCCTCATCTATATTGTTAGTATTTTTATATGTTAAGTTTATTTTTGGACGATGAGAGTGACGGGCGGTGTGTGCGCGCTCCAGAGCAAATTTAAGATAAAGACTCTTATTTAGCTTACTTCTAAATCCTCCTTTGGGTGTGTGTTTCATTACACCTTTCGTATTTTTCTGTGGCAGAAAATGTAGCCCATCTCTTCCATTCTATCTGCTACACCTTGACCTGACGTGTTAGTTGTAAACTTTTTTGCCTACTTTGTTTCTTTCACAGGGTAAGCTGACGACGGCGGTATATAGGCTGAGTTGCAAAGAATGGTGGGGTAAAGCGTGGGGTATCGATTATAGGACAGGCTCCTCTAGGATGATGTGGAGCACCGCCAAGTCCTTTGAGTTTCGAGCTTTTCGCTTGTAGTTCTCTGGCGAATGGTTTTGTGTGTTTAACCATCTATGTTTAGGGCTAGGCATAGTAGGGTATCTAATCCTAGTTTGTTTCCTAGCTTTAGTGAGGTTGAATAGTCTTTTATTTGAAGGCATTTTATTGGTGGAGTTCTTGTGCCAATATATTTTACAGTCTTGGCTTGGTTTTCCTTCAATTTTTTTGACATTATTCTGGTCACGCTTTACGCCGAGGGTCATTGTTTTTGGCCTTTCGTATAACCGCGGTGGCTGGCACGAAATTTACCGGCCAAACTTAATCATAGCTAAGTCAAGCTTTCGCTTATTTCTTAATGTTATTCACTGCTGAGTACCCGTGTGGGTGTGGCGTAGCAAGGTGTTGTGGGCTTCGGTTTGTTAGAGATCCTGATACCTGCTCCACTTGGCTATTCGGGGTTGTGTGGGCATTCTCACTGGGGTGTGGAGGCTTGCATGTGTAATTTTGATTAAAAACAATGGCAAGTTTAGGACCAAAACTTTGTGTTTTTGGGGAAATTTGACTCACCCATCTCAGCATCTTCAGTGCTTCGCTTTAAAAATTTTAAGCTACAATAACATAAAATTTTTGTATAAAAGATAAAAAAAATGTATATATAATCATGTTGTAAATATGCATTACGGCACTGATATTAGTATCCACGACTGCATTTACAATCTGTAGAATGCATGAACTGGTCGTGGACAACCGGTAGTTTTAGTTTGGTCAGATCCTGTTTTAGGGGTTTGGCAGGAGTAAATCTGACTAAGTGAGAAATTACCGGTAAGGGGGGTAGGGGGGTTTGCCATAAAAATTAAGTTGTATTTATTTACGTGTATCAAGCTGAACGTCCGCACCTACACCTACACCGACACCTGCGTTGTGGGTGCGCCTGCACCTGTGTACATGTCTGCGTCTGTGAACGCGCCCGCGCACATGCCTGCACTCGCAAACGCACGTGCGCTGCAGGCGCGCCCGCGTGCTCACGTCCACGTCTGCGCACGTTTGCGCTTGCA
>NW_027101637.1:0-17108 GCF_035046505.1 Tiliqua scincoides
TCCTACCTTAACGCCTGAGCCCTAATACTAACTCTCACAGCAACGGCCCTAACGGCCGCCTACAGCCTACGACTAATCTTCTACGTACAAATAAACACCTCCCGAGGGAACACTCTTGTCATCATTTCCGAAAACAATAAAACCCTAACCAACCCCCTTGTTCGCCTCGCAACAGGAAGCATTTTAACTGGCTTACTCCTTATCTCCTCTGTTCTTCCAATCAAAACAACAGCATTAACCATATCAACAAACATAAAACTGTCCGCATTACTCGTAACAATCTTAGGCCTTTTATATGCTTTAGAACTAGCCACCCAAACAACAACACTCTTGACTCCAAAACATAATAAGTTAAACAACTTCTCAAACCAACTAGGATTCTTCAACATAATCATTCACCGAACCCACCCAAACATTTCACTCATACAAGGACAAAACCTTGCCTCACACCTAAACGACCAACTATGGTATGAAAAAATTGGTCCAAAAATACTAACAATAACCAACACCCCCATGGTCAACAGCATTTCTACTGCCAACAAAGGTCTTATTAAAGCCTACTTAATCATATTTGTCCTATTTATGACCTCGGTGCTCATTTTTATTTTAATCTAATTACCCGCAAAGCCCCCCGCGCCAACCCACGTGACAGCTCTAACGCAACAAATAAAGCCAGCAATAAGCCTCACCCGGAAATTAATAAACAGCCACCCCCCCATGAATATAACAAAGACACCCCACTAAAGTCCGCACGAACAAAATGTAACCCTACACAATCAACCCCAACAACTCCAAACCCCTCCACCACCCACCCCCCACCAAATACCACAAACAACACCGTCACCAAAACAAAATACCCCCCAACATACAACCCAACAGACCAGCTCCCCCATGTCTCAGGGTAGGGCTCAGCCGCCAACGCTACAGAATAAGCAAATACCACCAACATTCCCCCTAAATAAATCAAAAATAAGACCAAAGAAACAAAAGAACTACCCAATCAAACCAACACACCACACCCAACGGCAGCAGCAACCACCAACCCAACCGCACCATAAAGCGGGGATGGGTTTGAGGCAACAGCCACCAACCCCCCCAATAAACAAAAAGATAATAAAAAAATAAAATAAACCATAATTTTTGCCTGGACTTTAACCAAGACCTGCGGCACGAAAAACCACTGTTGTATTCAACTACAAAAACTAATGACCCACAACCTACGAAAAACTCACCCAATCCTAAAGATTGTAAACAACACATTCATTGACCTCCCCACCCCATCAAATATCTCAGCATGATGAAATTTTGGCTCACTACTTGGATTTTGTCTAATCGCACAAGTCCTAACTGGCCTATTCCTTGCTATACACTACACAGCAGACATCTCTTCAGCATTTTCATCAATCGCACACATTTGTCGAGACGTACAATACGGGTGGCTAATCCGAAACCTGCACGCCAATGGGGCCTCCATATTCTTTATTTGCATTTACCTCCATATCGGACGGGGCTTATACTACGGCTCTTACATATACAAAGAAACCTGAAACATTGGGGTCGTTCTTCTTCTCCTTGTAATGGCAACAGCCTTTGTGGGCTACGTACTTCCATGGGGCCAGATATCTTTTTGAGGGGCCACCGTCATTACTAACCTTCTTTCAGCAATTCCCTATATCGGAACAACCTTGGTAGAATGAATCTGGGGAGGGTTCTCAGTAGACAACGCAACACTCACCCGATTCTTTTCATTCCATTTTATTCTGCCATTTATTATCATGGGAACCTCTATACTTCACCTCCTTTTCCTCCACGAAACAGGATCAAATAACCCCACAGGCCTAAACTCCAACACAGACAAAATCCCATTTCACCCTTATTACACCTATAAAGACCTTTTAGGCCTAACATTATTAATCTTCGTTCTCCTCCTACTAGCCCTCTTCTCCCCAAACTTACTAGGAGACCCAGAAAACTTTACCCCTGCAAACCCCTTAGTCACGCCACCACACATTAAACCCGAGTGATACTTCCTCTTTGCCTACGCTATCCTACGCTCAATCCCAAATAAATTAGGAGGCGTTCTTGCCTTATTATTTTCAATCCTAATCCTAATCTTCGTACCCATACTCCATACATCAAAGCAACGAGGAAACACCTTCCGGCCCCTATCCCAAGGGGTCTTTTGACTCCTTATATCAAATATCATTATCCTCACGTGAATCGGAGGACAGCCCGTAGAGGACCCCTTCATCATCATCGGACAAATTGCCTCAATACTCTACTTTGCTATTTTCCTCCTCCTCATACCAATTACAGCCAAACTAGAAGATAAAATACTCAAATGATAGCCCCACTCTAAGCCTTAGTAGCTTAATAGACAAAGCATTGGTCTTGTAAGCCAAAGATGGGAACTAAGACCCCCTAAGGCATCAGAGAGAGGGGACTCAAACCCCCACCGCTAGTCCCCAAAACTAGCATTCTAACTTTAAACTACCCCCTGGCGGCTTTTTTGCCCTCTACCTCAATTCACCCGTATCTGGCCGCCCCTGGCGGCTTTTTTGTCCTCTACCTCAATTCACCCGTATCTGGCCGCCCCTGGCGGCTTTTTTGTCCTCTACCTCAATTCACCCGTATCTGGCCGCCCCTGGCGGCTTTTTTGTCCTCTACCTCAATTCACCCGTATCTGGCCGCCCCTGGCGGCTTTTTTGTCCTCTACCTCAATTCACCCGTATCTGGCCGCCCCTGGCGGCTTTTTATTGCTTTGCTGGTGATCTTACACATACTATGTATAATCGGACATTCACCTCTTGTCCTCATGCATATCATATCCGGTTAATCAGTCAATGATCAATCACAAACTAAGAATAATCGAACAATTAATTTTCAACCTCATGCATATCACAAAAGACTTCAAATTAAGGTTCTAAGACATACTATGTATAATCGGACATTTACCTCTTGTCCACACGCATATCACAACAGACAGATTATTAATGATTTCATACTTACAACACATCTCGAATATTTTCCTCTTTCACACATGCAGATCATAGAAGATTAGATTAGAATGATCTAGCACATATTATGTATAATTGGACATTTGCCCTCTTCGCCTCACGCATATCATGAGGACACTACCCTCTCCCAACCATGCCCATTAGATGCCATCACCCTTCTCCCCTGCTGCTCTCTTGCTCGACAGTTATCTATTATATTCTGCCATCTCCGAGAAACCAGCAATCCCTTAATGACGTGTACTCCCGTTACTAGCCCCGTGGGACACACGGAGTACGTTGGCTATTTCTCACTTTTTCCAAGGCCTCTGGTTCCTACCTCAGGGGCGGTCAAAGGATTCCCAACACTTTCTCACTTTTAACGATGCTTCTGGTTGGTGCATAATGTACACTTTGCCGAGAAATCATAGCATCCCGACCCCCAATGCATCTGGCCTTTTTTATTTTTTTTGGGGGAGTGGATCTCAGAGCCGCTTGCTAAAGTGGTCGCCTACAATTTGCCGTCCGATCTGGACCTACGGTGCACGTGATAAACGTTCCCACGTATAGAGCACGCGATTTCGTTTAATGCTTGAATGACATAAAATTAGTAACAAACGTGTTAAAACGTACGAAAAAGCACCTGTGAACACATGCGACGCAGGTGAAAATACAAGTGCAAATGTGTGCGCAGACGTGGACGTGGGCACGCGGGCGCGCCTGCAGCGCACGTATGTTTGCAAGCGCAAACGTGCGCAGACGTGGACGTGAGCACGCGGGCGCGCCTGCAGCGCACGTGCGTTTGCGAGTGCAGGCATGTGCGCGGGCGCGTTCACAGACGCAGACATGTACACAGGTGCAGGCGCACCCACAACGCAGGTGTCGGTGTAGGTGTAGGTGCGGACGTTCAGCTTGATACACGTAAATAAATACAACTTAATTTTTATGGCAAACCCCCCTACCCCCCTTACCGGTAATTTCTCACTTAGTCAGATTTACTCCTGCCAAACCCCTAAAACAGGATCTGACCAAACTAAAACTACCGGTTGTCCACGACCAGTTCATGCATTCTACAGATTGTAAATGCAGTCGTGGATACTAATATCAGTGCCGTAATGCATATTTACAACATGATTATATATACATTTTTTTTATCTTTTATACAAAAATTTTATGTTATTGTAGCTTAAAATTTTTAAAGCGAAGCACTGAAGATGCTGAGATGGGTGAGTCAAATTTCCCCAAAAACACAAAGTTTTGGTCCTAAACTTGCCATTGTTTTTAATCAAAATTACACATGCAAGCCTCCACACCCCAGTGAGAATGCCCACACAACCCCGAATAGCCAAGTGGAGCAGGTATCAGGATCTCTAACAAACCGAAGCCCACAACACCTTGCTACGCCACACCCACACGGGTACTCAGCAGTGAATAACATTAAGAAATAAGCGAAAGCTTGACTTAGCTATGATTAAGTTTGGCCGGTAAATTTCGTGCCAGCCACCGCGGTTATACGAAAGGCCAAAAACAATGACCCTCGGCGTAAAGCGTGACCAGAATAATGTCAAAAAAATTGAAGGAAAACCAAGCCAAGACTGTAAAATATATTGGCACAAGAACTCCACCAATAAAATGCCTTCAAATAAAAGACTATTCAACCTCACTAAAGCTAGGAAACAAACTAGGATTAGATACCCTACTATGCCTAGCCCTAAACATAGATGGTTAAACACACAAAACCATTCGCCAGAGAACTACAAGCGAAAAGCTCGAAACTCAAAGGACTTGGCGGTGCTCCACATCATCCTAGAGGAGCCTGTCCTATAATCGATACCCCACGCTTTACCCCACCATTCTTTGCAACTCAGCCTATATACCGCCGTCGTCAGCTTACCCTGTGAAAGAAACAAAGTAGGCAAAAAAGTTTACAACTAACACGTCAGGTCAAGGTGTAGCAGATAGAATGGAAGAGATGGGCTACATTTTCTGCCACAGAAAAATACGAAAGGTGTAATGAAACACACACCCAAAGGAGGATTTAGAAGTAAGCTAAATAAGAGTCTTTATCTTAAATTTGCTCTGGAGCGCGCACACACCGCCCGTCACTCTCATCGTCCAAAAATAAACTTAACATATAAAAATACTAACAATATAGATGAGGCAAGTCGTAACAAGGTAAGCGCACCGGAAGGCGTGCTTGGAACAACAACCAGTAGCTTAAAACAAAGCATTCAACTTACAATTGAAAAATGTTAGTGAGATCCTAACCTTTTTGAGCCAAACAACTAGCCCAATCACATAAACAAATCCTCTCATTAACAAAATAAATCATTCGACAAAACTAGTATATGTGATAGAACCTAACCAAAACGGCGCAACAGAAAAAGTACCGCAAGGGAACCCTGAAAGAATAATGAAACACACAAGCAAAACAAAGCAAAGATAAACCCTTGTACCTCTTGCATCATGGTCCAGCCAGAATAAAACAGACAAAGAGAACTTCAGCCTGTACCCCCGAAACCAAGTGAGCTACTACAAGACAACTGTAAGAGTGCACCCATCTCTGTGGCAAAAGAGTGGGAAGATCTAGTAGTAGCGGTGAAAAGCCAAACGAACTTGGTGATAGCTGGTTGCTCAATAAATGAATTTTAGTTCAACTTTAGGTTACTTCCAGCAAACAATAGCACGCATTTTAACCTAAAAGGTATTCAATGGGGGTACAGCCCCATTGAAATAGGATACAACCTGACTTAGAGAGAAAGCAACATAACCTACGCCCAGTAGGCCCTAAAGCAGCCACCAGTAAACACAGCGTCACAGCACAAAGACAATAAATCCCCCCTGTGTCTGCCACCTCCTAAAAACCTACCGAGCCACACTATTATTATAGACAAACTAATGCTAGAACTAGTAACAAGAAGCCCTTCTCTTAAGCACCCCCTTGACCCAGAAATAGAAAACCTACTGGACATTAACAGACCAAAACAGGAACAACAATTAAACAGCCAAAACTGTTACAAAAACTGTCAACCCGACACCGGTGTGCTAAAAAGATAGATTAAAAGCTGTAAAAGGAATTCAGCAAAACCTTGTCCCAACTGTTTACCAAAAACATAGCCTTTAGCTAAACAAGTATTAAAGGTCCTGCCTGCCCAGTGAAACTTTTAAACGGCCGCGGTATCCTAACCGTGCAAAGGTAGCGTAATCACTTGTCTTCTAAATAAAGACTAGTATGAACGGCTAAATGAGGACAAACCTGTCTCTTATAGCTAATCAGTGAAACTGATCTCCCAGTACAAAAGCTGGGATAAACACATAAGACGAGAAGACCCTGTGGAGCTTAAAACGACCGCTAATAAGCACCACTAATGCCCCTAGCCCATAGTTTTAAGTTGGGGCGACTTCGGAACAAAACAAAACTTCCGAGCACAGAACCACCACTTCTCACCAAGGCTAACAAGCCAAAGTACAAAGCCGACCCAGTCATACTGACCAACGAACCAAGTTACCCCAGGGATAACAGCGCTATCTTCTTCAAGAGTCCCTATCGACAAGAAGGTTTACGACCTCGATGTTGGATCAGGACACCCAAATGGTGTAGCCGCTATTAAAGGTTCGTTTGTTCAACGATTAACAGTCCTACGTGATCTGAGTTCAGACCGGAGCAATCCAGGTCGGTTTCTATCTATGACGCTTACTTCTTCAGTACGAAAGGACAAAGAAGAGAGGACCAATATTATAAACACGTCCTTAAAACTAGCTGAACAAAACTCAAGCTAAACAAAGCACCTAGAACACCCCCAGACAAGGGGTAATTATTAGGGTGGCAGAGCCAGGTGAATGCAAAAGACCTAAGATCTTTCTACTAGATGTTCAAATCATCTCCCTAATACATGAATGCATTACTCTTATATATCATTAATCCCCTATTATATATTATTCCCATCTTACTAGCTGTTGCCTTCCTTACACTACTGGAACGAAAAGTGCTCGGTTATATACAACTACGAAAAGGCCCTAACATCATTGGCCCTTATGGGCTATTACAACCATTTGCAGACGGCATTAAACTGTTTATTAAAGAACCCTTACGCCCCTCCTCTTCCTCTCCTGCCCTCTTCATCATAACCCCGACCTTAGCCCTATTTCTAGCCCTTATAATTTGAACCCCCCTCCCAATACCGGCCACCTTAGCAGACATAAACCTAGGCCTTCTCTTCATACTAGCCCTCTCAAGCATAGCAGTATATTCTATTCTATGATCAGGGTGGGCATCCAACTCAAAATACCCATTAATTGGCGCCCTACGTGCGGTAGCACAAACAATCTCATACGAGGTCACCCTGGGAATTATTTTACTAACCATTATTATCCTTACAGGGGGCTTCACTCTACAAATACTCTCAATTACACAAGAACACCAATGACTACTAATTTCATCATGACCTCTTGCCATAATATGGTTTATCTCAACACTAGCAGAAACAAACCGGGCCCCCTTTGATTTAACAGAAGGAGAATCAGAGCTTGTCTCTGGCTTTAATGTAGAGTATGCCGCTGGCCCATTCGCCCTATTTTTCCTAGCTGAATATGCAAACATCATACTAATAAATACCCTAACCTGCATCCTTTTCCTAAACCCAGGAACCTCCCTACCCCCAGACGTGTTCACAATAAACCTAATATTAAAAACAACTATCCTGACAATCATATTCTTATGAACTCGCGCCTCATACCCTCGTTTTCGTTACGACCAACTTATACACCTCTTATGAAAAAATTTCTTACCCCTAACCCTCGCTCTATTAATGTGGCATGCCTCTTTCCCAACAATATTATCAGGACTCCCCCCACAATAAACCAGGAAATATGCCCGAATCCCCAAGGATTACTTTGATAGAGTAAAACACAGGGGTTAAAATCCCCTTATTTCCTTCTTCTCGAAGCACTAGAAAAACAGGACACGAACCTGCACCAAAAGACTCAAAATCTTATGTACTTCATTATACTATTTTCTAGTAAAGTCAGCTAATTAAGCTTTCGGGCCCATACCCCGAAAATGTTGGTTAAAATCCTTCCTATACTAATGAACCCAATCATATCTTCACTGATTCTCTCAAGCGTAGCAACCGGCTCCATCATTACCCTATCAAGCACACACTGACTCCTTGCCTGAATCGGATTAGAACTAAATACCCTAGCCATTATTCCCCTTATCGCCAAACAACACCATCCCCGTGCAACTGAAGCCGCTACAAAATATTTCCTTACCCAAGCTGCTGCCTCAGCCACACTCCTATTCGCCAGCACAATCAATGCCTGATCCACCAGCACCTGAGACATTTCACAACTCACAAACCAACCTGCCTGCATCATAATAACAATAGCTCTAGCCATAAAACTAGGCCTAGCCCCCCTGCATTTCTGACTACCAGAAGTCCTACAAGGCACAACACTAAAAACAGCACTAATCATTACAACTTGACAAAAACTCGCCCCCCTCGCCCTACTTTATATAGCCGCCCCCGCTATCCACCCAAATACACTTCTAATTATAGGGCTACTGTCAACCTTGACCGGAGGGTGGGGAGGCATAAACCAAACACAGACACGAAAAATCATAGCATTCTCATCAATTGCCCACCTAGGTTGAATAGCTACAATTCTCACACTAAGCTCAAACTTAATACTCCTCAACCTATTTTTATACCTCATAATAACAACTACTGCCTTTATAATCCTTATCTTCATCACAGCAAAAAACATTAAAGATTTAACCACCTCTTGAACAATTTCCCCCTCAACCATAGCACTTATATTTTTACTACTAATATCTCTAGGAGGGCTCCCCCCGCTAACAGGCTTTATCCCAAAATGGTTAATTTTACAAGAATTAACAACCCACAACCTATCAATGACCGCAGCCCTACTTGCCCTCTCCGCTCTATTAAGCCTATTCTTTTACTTACGACTATCTTACATCACAACCCTCACAGTGTTCCCAACCACCACACAAACAACACACAAATGACGATTCCAACCTAAACTAAGTACAACCACAATCTCAACCCTCTTACTACCATCCTTACTCCTCTTACCCCTAACCCCAATGATACTTTAAGAGGCTTAGGTTAACAAAACCAAGGGCCTTCAAAGCCCTAAATAAGAGTTCAACCCTCCTAGCCCCTGAAGGCATGTAAAACTTTAACTTACATCTCCTGATTGCAACTCAGGCACTTTAATTAAGCTAAAACCTCCCAGACAGACGGGCCTCGATCCCGTAAATTTCTAGTTAACAGCTAAACGCCCCATCCAGCGGGCTTCAATCTGAGCTTCTTCTAAAAAAAGAAGCTCCGGCACACCTTTGGTGTGCTTCTCTAGATTTGCACTCTAGCGTGAATCACCACGAAGCTATTGTGATAAGAGTGGGACTGGCACCCACCTATACAGGGCTACAACCTGCCACCTACTATCGGCCATCTTACCTGTGACCATTAATCGTTGATTCTTCTCAACCAACCACAAAGATATCGGCACCTTATACTTAATCTTCGGAGCTTGAGCAGGAATAGTTGGTACAGCACTTAGCCTGTTAATTCGGGCTGAACTAAGTCAACCTGGCGCCCTGCTAGGCGATGATCAGATCTATAACGTCATTGTAACAGCCCATGCTTTTGTCATAATTTTCTTTATAGTAATGCCTGTAATAATCGGCGGGTTCGGAAATTGACTAGTCCCCCTAATAATTGGGGCGCCAGATATGGCCTTCCCACGAATAAACAACATGAGTTTTTGACTTCTCCCTCCTTCTCTATTACTGCTACTTGCATCCTCGGGGGTGGAAGCCGGGGCCGGCACCGGGTGAACCGTCTACCCTCCCTTAGCCGGGAACTTAGCCCATGCCGGGGCCTCTGTAGATCTAACCATCTTCTCCCTCCACCTCGCGGGAGTCTCCTCAATTCTTGGGGCCATTAACTTTATTACTACCTGCATCAACATAAAACCACCCTCCATAACCCAATACCAAACCCCTCTATTCGTATGATCAGTAATAATCACGGCAGTTCTACTTTTACTATCACTACCCGTCCTTGCCGCCGGTATCACAATACTACTAACAGACCGAAATTTAAACACATCTTTCTTCGATCCTGCAGGTGGGGGGGACCCAATTTTATACCAACATCTGTTTTGGTTCTTTGGTCACCCAGAAGTCTACATTTTGATTCTTCCTGGCTTTGGAATAATCTCACACATTGTAACCTATTATGCTGGAAAAAAAGAACCTTTCGGCTACATGGGTATAGTATGAGCCATAATATCTATCGGCTTCTTAGGCTTTATCGTATGAGCCCACCACATATTTACCGTTGGAATGGATGTCGATACCCGAGCATATTTCACTTCCGCCACAATAATCATCGCAATTCCAACAGGTGTAAAGGTATTTAGCTGGCTCGCAACTTTACATGGGGGCATAATCAAATGAGATGCTGCCATACTCTGGGCCCTGGGCTTCATTTTCCTATTTACTGTGGGAGGCCTAACAGGCATTGTACTTGCCAACTCATCCTTAGACATTGTTCTTCATGACACATATTACGTCGTAGCTCATTTCCACTATGTATTATCCATAGGTGCCGTATTTGCAATCATAGGAGGCTTTGTACATTGATTTCCCCTATTTTCAGGCTATACACTTCATCAAACTTGAACAAAAGTCCAATTTGGTGTCATATTTGCCGGGGTTAATCTGACCTTCTTCCCTCAACACTTCCTTGGGCTATCAGGAATGCCCCGCCGTTACTCCGACTATCCTGACGCATATACCATCTGAAATACTTTATCATCAATTGGCTCACTAATTTCTCTAGTAGCCGTAATCATAATAATGTTTATCATTTGAGAAGCATTCGCAGCTAAACGAGAAGTTTTCGCCCTAGAACTAACAAACACAAACCTAGAATGACTTCACGGCTGCCCACCCCCTTATCACACTTACGAAGAACCAACATATGTACAAACAAACTCAAGAAAGGGAGGAATCGAACCGCCTTCTACTGGTTTCAAGCCAATCACATAGCCAAGATGCTTCTTTCTCATGAGACCCTAGTAAATTTATTATGTAGCCCTGTCAGAGCTAAGTTATAGGTTAGCCCCTATGGGCCTCATGATGGCACACCCCGCTCAACTCGGATTTCAAGACGCAGCATCTCCCATTATAGAAGAGCTCTTACATTTTCATGACCACGCCATTATAATTGTCTTCTTAATTAGTGCTTTAGTATTATACATTATTTCTTTAATAATAACAACAAAGCTAACACACACAAATACCATAGACGCCCAAGAAGTAGAAATAATCTGAACAATTCTTCCTGCAATCATTTTAATCTTAATTGCCCTCCCTTCCCTTCGCATTCTCTACCTCATAGATGAAATCAACAACCCACACCTAACTGTTAAAGCTCTCGGCCACCAATGATATTGGAGCTATGAGTACACAGACTATCAAGATCTCGCATTTGACTCTTACATAATTCCCTCACAAGACCTCCCTCAAGGACACCTCCGTCTATTAGAAGTAGATCACCGAATAGTAGTTCCAATAGAATCCCCAATTCGCATACTAATCTCCGCAGAAGATGTCCTGCACTCATGGGCCGTACCCGCCCTCGGCATTAAAACAGATGCCATTCCCGGACGACTAAATCAAACAACCTTTATCACTTCTCACCCAGGCTTGTTCTATGGACAATGCTCAGAAATCTGCGGATCTAACCACAGCTTCATGCCCATTGTAGTAGAAGCAATTCCACTAAAACACTTTGAAGACTGAACCACAACAATACTCACTGCATCACTAAGAAGCTTTTATCAGCGTTAGCCTTTTAAGCTAAAGAAGGAGACAACACCTGCCCCCTTAGTGATATGCCTCAATTAAACCCTGCCCCCTGATTAATAATCCTCCTACTTTCATGAACAATCTTATTAACAATTCTCCAAACCAAAACTTTAATAATAACCTCTCAAAATCTCCCAATCCAAAACACCCCCACACCTAAAGCCTCACCTTGAAACTGACCATGAATTTAAGCTTCTTCGACCAATTTTTAAGCCCACAACTCCTTGGAATCCCCCTTATCACCCTAGCAATAATCCTGCCACCAACCCTAATTTTTACAAAAACAAGCCGACTTATCTTAAATCGGCTAGAAACGGTACAAACATGAGCAATCTTTATATTTGTAAAACAACTTATATTACCCCTAAACAAACCAGGCCACAAATGAGCCGCACTCTTAACCTCACTTATATTATTCCTTCTCCTATTCAATTTGCTAGGACTTTTCCCTTATACATTCACCCCAACTACCCAGCTATCAATAAATATGGGTTTAGCAGTACCCTTATGACTAGCAACTGTATTAATTGGCTTACGCAATCAACCAACCCTTTCATTAGGCCACCTTCTACCAGAAGGCACCCCAACCCCTCTCGTACCTGTTCTCATTATTATCGAAACAATTAGCCTACTCATTCGCCCTCTTGCACTAGGCGTTCGACTAACAGCCAACTTAACAGCAGGTCACCTGCTAATCCAACTTATTTCTACCGCCGTATTTGTAATACTACCCATAATAACTGCAACCGCAACACTAACCTTTATTGTCCTCTTACTTTTAACTATTCTAGAGGTCGCAGTAGCAATTATTCAAGCCTACGTCTTCACTTTACTATTAAGCCTATACCTACAAGAAAATACTTAATGATCCACCAAGCACATGCCTATCATATAGTAGACCAAAGCCCCTGGCCCCTAACAGGCGCAATCGCTGCCTTACTTATAACATCCGGACTCGCCGTCTGATTTCACTTCAACAATATACTATTAATGAATATCGGCCTAATTATCCTCCTTCTAACAATACTACAATGGTGGCGAGATATCACCCGTGAGGGAACCTTTCAAGGCCACCACACGGTCCCTGTACAAAAAGGCCTCCGATACGGGATAATCCTTTTTATTACATCAGAGGTCTTCTTTTTTATCGGCTTTTTCTGAGCTTTCTACCACTCAAGCCTGGCCCCAACCCCGGAGCTTGGGGGCTGTTGACCCCCTAGCGGAATTCACCCATTAAACCCATTTGAAGTACCCCTTCTAAACACAGCTGTACTCCTAGCCTCTGGTGTTACCGTAACATGAGCCCACCATTCTATTATAGAAAATAATCGAAAAGAAGCAATTCAAGCCCTTACACTAACCATTGCCTTGGGCCTTTACTTCACCGCCCTCCAAGCCATAGAATACTATGAAGCCCCTTTCGCTATTTCAGATAGCGTTTACGGGTCAACATTCTTTGTGGCAACAGGCTTCCATGGCCTCCACGTAATTATTGGATCAACTTTTTTAATTGTTTGCTTACTACGACAGATCATATATCACTTCACAACAAACCACCACTTCGGATTTGAAGCCGCCGCATGATACTGACATTTCGTAGACGTTGTATGACTGTTCCTTTACATCTCAATTTACTGATGAGGCTCTTGCTCTTTTAGTATCAACCAGTACAAGTGATTTCCAATCACTAAGCCTTAATAAAACCTTAAGAAAGAGTAATGAATATAACAACCATATTCTTAATTACAACAACCCTTATAGTTATCTTAATTACTATTAGCTTTTGATTACCACAAATATCACCAGACACAGAAAAACTCTCCCCATATGAATGCGGCTTCGACCCATTAGGAACCGCCCGTCTACCATTCTCGCTTCGATTCTTCCTAGTTGCAATCCTATTTCTTCTATTCGACCTAGAAATTGCGCTACTCCTTCCGATCCCATGAGCCATAAACCTTATACAACCAACAACCACTTTAATCTGAATATCCGCAATCATTATTCTTCTAACACTAGGCTTAATTTACGAATGATTAGCAGGGGGGCTAGAGTGGGCAGAGTAGGCAGTTAGTATAAATAAAACAACTAATTTCGACTTAGTAGCCCCAGGTTTTAACCCTGGACTGCCATATGACAACATATTTTACCTTTTCCTCTGCCTTCGTACTCGGAATTTTAGGGTTGGCCCTACACCGAACACACTTAGTTTCCGCACTACTCTGTATCGAAGCCATAATATTAGCCCTCTTTATAGCACTTACAGCATTCTCATCTACACTACAACTCCCCTCCACAAACATTTCTCCCATTCTCCTCCTTGCTTTTTCTGCCTGTGAAGCAGGAACTGGCCTCGCCTTATTAGTGGCAACCTCTCGAACACATGGCTCGGACCATCTTAAAAACCTAAACCTCTTACAATGCTAAAAATTCTTTTACCTACCCTTATATTAATTCCAACAGCCCTTCTATCAAAACAAAACATCCTTTTCACAATATACACCTCCTACTCAATACTACTTGCACTAATAAGTCTAGTCTGATTTAAGTATCCTCTAAACCCTAGCATAATATTCTCCTCTTCCTACCTAAACATTGACTCAATTTCCGCCCCATTAATAATCCTTTCCTGCTGACTTCTCCCACTAATAGCCCTAGCTAGCCAAAACCACCTCCAACACGAACCTCTTGCTCGAAAACGAAACTTTTTAGTAGTCATTACAACCCTACAAGTTGCCCTATTATTAACATTCTCCGCAACCGAATTCACCCTATTTTACATTATATTCGAAACAACATTAATTCCCACCCTCATTGTTATTACACGATGGGGAAACCAAGCCGAGCGACTTTCCGCAGGGACATACTTTCTATTTTACACACTTGCTGGATCTCTCCCCCTATTAGTTGCTATTCTATTTTTAAACACTAAATACTCCAACATTTCAATAGTAATAATAAACCTAATTCAACCAGAAACCCCCCACTCATGAACAAATAACATACTATGACTTGCCTGCTTAATCGCCTTCCTAGTGAAAATGCCTTTATATGGCCTCCACCTCTGACTCCCAAAAGCCCATGTGGAAGCCCCTATCGCTGGCTCAATGGTTCTGGCTGCAATTTTACTGAAACTCGGAGGCTACGGTATCATTCGAATCACCCCCCTACTAAACCCACTCTCAACAAAACTATACTACCCCTTTATTATTCTAGCCATTTGAGGCATCATCATAACCAGCTCAATCTGCCTACGACAAACTGACTTAAAATCTTTAATCGCTTACTCATCAGTAAGCCACATAGGCCTCGTAATTGCAGCCGCTTTGATTCAAACCCCATGAAGCCTAACAGGAGCAATTTTACTGATAATTGCCCACGGCCTTACCTCATCAATACTATTTTGTCTAGCAAACACAAACTATGAACGCACCCATAGCCGAACACTCCTTCTAGCCCGCGGCCTGCAACTTATTCTTCCTCTAACAATATCCTGGTGGCTTATAGCTAACTTAATAAATATGGCCCTCCCCCCCACAATTAATCTCACAGGCGAACTTCTAATCATAACATCATTATTCAACTGGTCCCCCCTAACAATCCTCATAACAGGAGTAGGCACTCTCTTAACAGCCACCTACTCACTTCATATATTTTTAACAACCCAACGAGGAAAGCTCCCACAACACGCTATCCAAACAAACCCGACATACACCCGAGAACACCTGCTACTGGTCCTACACATCCTCCCGATACTTATACTTATAATAAAACCCGAACTAATCATAGGCCCCCTTCCTTGTTGTCATAGTTTAACAAAAACATTAGAATGTGGATCTAAAAATAGAAGTTCAAACCTTCTTAATGACCGAGGGGTATTGTATACAAAGAACTGCTAACTCTGCGTCCTGGGATTAACCCCCCAGACTCCTCACTTTTAAAGGATCAGAGTTTAATCCATTGGTCTTAGGAGCCAAAATTCTTGGTGCAATTCCAAGTAAAAGTACATGCACAACATCCCCCACACCACCATAGCCGCTACCTTTCTATTCCTAATAATTCCCATCACAATAACCCTATACCCTCTACAAAACCAATGACACCTCTCCCATGTAAAGGTAGCTGTGCAAACAGCATTTTTTACCAGCATAATCCCCCTGTTTATCTTCATTAACTATGGACTAGAATTCACAACTACAAACATCCACTGAATCAACATCTCTAATTTTAGCATCAACATTAGCTTCATGCTAGACACCTACGCAATTACATTTTTACCCATCGCACTCTTTGTCACATGATCCATCTTGGAGTTTGCCGCATGATATATGACCTCAGACCCCTTTATCAACCGATTTTTTAAGTATCTTCTCCTATTCTTACTAGCTATATTAATTCTTGTTACCGCAAATAATATCTTCCAGCTTTTTATTGGGTGGGAGGGGGTTGGAATTATATCCTTTCTATTAATCGGGTGATGATTCTCACGTTCCGACGCAAACTCATCCGCCCTACAGGCAGTCATTTATAACCGAGTTGGGGATATTGGCCTTATCCTAACAATAGCCTGACTTGCTATAAACACAACCACCTGAGAATTTCATCAACTATTTACTAACCCAAACTCAGTCACCCTTGTCCCCCTCTTGGGTTTAATCTTAGCTGCCGCAGGAAAGTCTGCCCAATTTGGCCTTCACCCATGATTACCAGCAGCCATAGAAGGTCCTACTCCCGTCTCTGCCTTACTCCACTCCAGCACAATGGTTGTGGCAGGTGTATTCCTACTAATTCGCCTCCACCCCCTATTAGAAACAAACACAACAGCCCTATCCACCTGCCTTTGTCTAGGTGCAATAACAACCTTATTCACAGCAATTTGTGCCCTCACACAAAACGATATTAAAAAAATCATCGCCTTCTCAACCTCAAGCCAGCTTGGGTTGATAATGGTCACCGTAGGATTAAACCAACCACAACTAGCCTTCTTTCATATTTCAACCCACGCATTCTTTAAAGCCATGTTATTCCTCTGTTCTGGGTCGATCATTCATAATTTATCAGACGAACAGGACATCCGAAAGATAGGAGGCATTAACAAAGCAATACCCGTTACCACCTCCTGCCTAACCATCGGCAGCCTTGCCCTAATAGGAACCCCCTTTCTATCCGGCTTTTTCTCAAAAGACACCATCATCGAAACAATAAATACC
>NW_027101638.1:0-17107 GCF_035046505.1 Tiliqua scincoides
ACCAGTTGAATAATGATGTTATGATTAGAAGTTCGCCTGTGAGATTAATTGTGGGGGGGAGGGCCATATTTATTAAGTTAGCTATAAGCCACCAGGATATTGTTAGAGGAAGAATAAGTTGCAGGCCGCGGGCTAGAAGGAGTGTTCGGCTATGGGTGCGTTCATAGTTTGTGTTTGCTAGACAAAATAGTATTGATGAGGTAAGGCCGTGGGCAATTATCAGTAAAATTGCTCCTGTTAGGCTTCATGGGGTTTGAATCAAAGCGGCTGCAATTACGAGGCCTATGTGGCTTACTGATGAGTAAGCGATTAAAGATTTTAAGTCAGTTTGTCGTAGGCAGATTGAGCTGGTTATGATGATGCCTCAAATGGCTAGAATAATAAAGGGGTAGTATAGTTTTGTTGAGAGTGGGTTTAGTAGGGGGGTGATTCGAATGATACCGTAGCCTCCGAGTTTCAGTAAAATTGCAGCCAGAACCATTGAGCCAGCGATAGGGGCTTCCACATGGGCTTTTGGGAGTCAGAGGTGGAGGCCATATAAAGGCATTTTCACTAGGAAGGCGATTAAGCAGGCAAGTCATAGTATGTTATTTGTTCATGAGTGGGGGGTTTCTGGTTGAATTAGGTTTATTATTACTATTGAAATGTTGGAGTATTTAGTGTTTAAAAATAGAATAGCAACTAATAGGGGGAGAGATCCAGCAAGTGTGTAAAATAGAAAGTATGTCCCTGCGGAAAGTCGCTCGGCTTGGTTTCCCCATCGTGTAATAACAATGAGGGTGGGAATTAATGTTGTTTCGAATATAATGTAAAATAGGGTGAATTCGGTTGCGGAGAATGTTAATAATAGGGCAACTTGTAGGGTTGTAATGACTACTAAAAAGTTTCGTTTTCGAGCAAGAGGTTCGTGTTGGAGGTGGTTTTGGCTAGCTAGGGCTATTAGTGGGAGAAGTCAGCAGGAAAGGATTATTAATGGGGCGGAAATTGAGTCAATGTTTAGGTAGGAAGAGGAGAATATTATGCTAGGGTTTAGAGGATACTTAAATCAGACTAGACTTATTAGTGCAAGTAGTATTGAGTAGGAGGTGTATATTGTGAAAAGGATGTTTTGTTTTGATAGAAGGGCTGTTGGAATTAATATAAGGGTAGGTAAAAGAATTTTTAGCATTGTAAGAGGTTTAGGTTTTTAAGATGGTCCGAGCCATGTGTTCGAGAGGTTGCCACTAATAAGGCGAGGCCAGTTCCTGCTTCACAGGCAGAAAAAGCAAGGAGGAGAATGGGAGAAATGTTTGTGGAGGGGAGTTGTAGTGTAGATGAGAATGCTGTAAGTGCTATAAAGAGGGCTAATATTATGGCTTCGATACAGAGTAGTGCGGAAACTAAGTGTGTTCGGTGTAGGGCCAACCCTAAAATTCCGAGTACGAAGGCAGAGGAAAAGGTAAAATATGTTGTCATATGGCAGTCCAGGGTTAAAACCTGGGGCTACTAAGTCGAAATTAGTTGTTTTATTTATACTAACTGCCTACTCTGCCCACTCTAGCCCCCCTGCTAATCATTCGTAAATTAAGCCTAGTGTTAGAAGAATAATGATTGCGGATATTCAGATTAAAGTGGTTGTTGGTTGTATAAGGTTTATGGCTCATGGGATCGGAAGGAGTAGCGCAATTTCTAGGTCGAATAGAAGAAATAGGATTGCAACTAGGAAGAATCGAAGCGAGAATGGTAGACGGGCGGTTCCTAATGGGTCGAAGCCGCATTCATATGGGGAGAGTTTTTCTGTGTCTGGTGATATTTGTGGTAATCAAAAGCTAATAGTAATTAAGATAACTATAAGGGTTGTTGTAATTAAGAATATGGTTGTTATATTCATTACTCTTTCTTAAGGTTTTATTAAGGCTTAGTGATTGGAAATCACTTGTACTGGTTGATACTAAAAGAGCAAGAGCCTCATCAGTAAATTGAGATGTAAAGGAACAGTCATACAACGTCTACGAAATGTCAGTATCATGCGGCGGCTTCAAATCCGAAGTGGTGGTTTGTTGTGAAGTGATATATGATCTGTCGTAGTAAGCAAACAATTAAAAAAGTTGATCCAATAATTACGTGGAGGCCATGGAAGCCTGTTGCCACAAAGAATGTTGACCCGTAAACGCTATCTGAAATAGCGAAAGGGGCTTCATAGTATTCTATGGCTTGGAGGGCGGTGAAGTAAAGGCCCAAGGCAATGGTTAGTGTAAGGGCTTGAATTGCTTCTTTTCGATTATTTTCTATAATAGAATGGTGGGCTCATGTTACGGTAACACCAGAGGCTAGGAGTACAGCTGTGTTTAGAAGGGGTACTTCAAATGGGTTTAATGGGTGAATTCCGCTAGGGGGTCAACAGCCCCCAAGCTCCGGGGTTGGGGCCAGGCTTGAGTGGTAGAAAGCTCAGAAAAAGCCGATAAAAAAGAAGACCTCTGATGTAATAAAAAGGATTATCCCGTATCGGAGGCCTTTTTGTACAGGGACCGTGTGGTGGCCTTGAAAGGTTCCCTCACGGGTGATATCTCGCCACCATTGTAGTATTGTTAGAAGGAGGATAATTAGGCCGATATTCATTAATAGTATATTGTTGAAGTGAAATCAGACGGCGAGTCCGGATGTTATAAGTAAGGCAGCGATTGCGCCTGTTAGGGGCCAGGGGCTTTGGTCTACTATATGATAGGCATGTGCTTGGTGGATCATTAAGTATTTTCTTGTAGGTATAGGCTTAATAGTAAAGTGAAGACGTAGGCTTGAATAATTGCTACTGCGACCTCTAGAATAGTTAAAAGTAAGAGGACAATAAAGGTTAGTGTTGCGGTTGCAGTTATTATGGGTAGTATTACAAATACGGCGGTAGAAATAAGTTGGATTAGCAGGTGACCTGCTGTTAAGTTGGCTGTTAGTCGAACGCCTAGTGCAAGAGGGCGAATGAGTAGGCTAATTGTTTCGATAATAATGAGAACAGGTACGAGAGGGGTTGGGGTGCCTTCTGGTAGAAGGTGGCCTAATGAAAGGGTTGGTTGATTGCGTAAGCCAATTAATACAGTTGCTAGTCATAAGGGTACTGCTAAACCCATATTTATTGATAGCTGGGTAGTTGGGGTGAATGTATAAGGGAAAAGTCCTAGCAAATTGAATAGGAGAAGGAATAATATAAGTGAGGTTAAGAGTGCGGCTCATTTGTGGCCTGGTTTGTTTAGGGGTAATATAAGTTGTTTTACAAATATAAAGATTGCTCATGTTTGTACCGTTTCTAGCCGATTTAAGATAAGTCGGCTTGTTTTTGTAAAAATTAGGGTTGGTGGCAGGATTATTGCTAGGGTGATAAGGGGGATTCCAAGGAGTTGTGGGCTTAAAAATTGGTCGAAGAAGCTTAAATTCATGGTCAGTTTCAAGGTGAGGCTTTAGGTGTGGGGGTGTTTTGGATTGGGAGATTTTGAGAGGTTATTATTAAAGTTTTGGTTTGGAGAATTGTTAATAAGATTGTTCATGAAAGTAGGAGGATTATTAATCAGGGGGCAGGGTTTAATTGAGGCATATCACTAAGGGGGCAGGTGTTGTCTCCTTCTTTAGCTTAAAAGGCTAACGCTGATAAAAGCTTCTTAGTGATGCAGTGAGTATTGTTGTGGTTCAGTCTTCAAAGTGTTTTAGTGGAATTGCTTCTACTACAATGGGCATGAAGCTGTGGTTAGATCCGCAGATTTCTGAGCATTGTCCATAGAACAAGCCTGGGTGAGAAGTGATAAAGGTTGTTTGATTTAGTCGTCCGGGAATGGCATCTGTTTTAATGCCGAGGGCGGGTACGGCCCATGAGTGCAGGACATCTTCTGCGGAGATTAGTATGCGAATTGGGGATTCTATTGGAACTACTATTCGGTGATCTACTTCTAATAGACGGAGGTGTCCTTGAGGGAGGTCTTGTGAGGGAATTATGTAAGAGTCAAATGCGAGATCTTGATAGTCTGTGTACTCATAGCTCCAATATCATTGGTGGCCGAGAGCTTTAACAGTTAGGTGTGGGTTGTTGATTTCATCTATGAGGTAGAGAATGCGAAGGGAAGGGAGGGCAATTAAGATTAAAATGATTGCAGGAAGAATTGTTCAGATTATTTCTACTTCTTGGGCGTCTATGGTATTTGTGTGTGTTAGCTTTGTTGTTATTATTAAAGAAATAATGTATAATACTAAAGCACTAATTAAGAAGACAATTATAATGGCGTGGTCATGAAAATGTAAGAGCTCTTCTATAATGGGAGATGCTGCGTCTTGAAATCCGAGTTGAGCGGGGTGTGCCATCATGAGGCCCATAGGGGCTAACCTATAACTTAGCTCTGACAGGGCTACATAATAAATTTACTAGGGTCTCATGAGAAAGAAGCATCTTGGCTATGTGATTGGCTTGAAACCAGTAGAAGGCGGTTCGATTCCTCCCTTTCTTGAGTTTGTTTGTACATATGTTGGTTCTTCGTAAGTGTGATAAGGGGGTGGGCAGCCGTGAAGTCATTCTAGGTTTGTGTTTGTTAGTTCTAGGGCGAAAACTTCTCGTTTAGCTGCGAATGCTTCTCAAATGATAAACATTATTATGATTACGGCTACTAGAGAAATTAGTGAGCCAATTGATGATAAAGTATTTCAGATGGTATATGCGTCAGGATAGTCGGAGTAACGGCGGGGCATTCCTGATAGCCCAAGGAAGTGTTGAGGGAAGAAGGTCAGATTAACCCCGGCAAATATGACACCAAATTGGACTTTTGTTCAAGTTTGATGAAGTGTATAGCCTGAAAATAGGGGAAATCAATGTACAAAGCCTCCTATGATTGCAAATACGGCACCTATGGATAATACATAGTGGAAATGAGCTACGACGTAATATGTGTCATGAAGAACAATGTCTAAGGATGAGTTGGCAAGTACAATGCCTGTTAGGCCTCCCACAGTAAATAGGAAAATGAAGCCCAGGGCCCAGAGTATGGCAGCATCTCATTTGATTATGCCCCCATGTAAAGTTGCGAGCCAGCTAAATACCTTTACACCTGTTGGAATTGCGATGATTATTGTGGCGGAAGTGAAATATGCTCGGGTATCGACATCCATTCCAACGGTAAATATGTGGTGGGCTCATACGATAAAGCCTAAGAAGCCGATAGATATTATGGCTCATACTATACCCATGTAGCCGAAAGGTTCTTTTTTTCCAGCATAATAGGTTACAATGTGTGAGATTATTCCAAAGCCAGGAAGAATCAAAATGTAGACTTCTGGGTGACCAAAGAACCAAAACAGATGTTGGTATAAAATTGGGTCCCCCCCACCTGCAGGATCGAAGAAAGATGTGTTTAAATTTCGGTCTGTTAGTAGTATTGTGATACCGGCGGCAAGGACGGGTAGTGATAGTAAAAGTAGAACTGCCGTGATTATTACTGATCATACGAATAGAGGGGTTTGGTATTGGGTTATGGAGGGTGGTTTTATGTTGATGCAGGTAGTAATAAAGTTAATGGCCCCAAGAATTGAGGAGACTCCCGCGAGGTGGAGGGAGAAGATGGTTAGATCTACAGAGGCCCCGGCATGGGCTAAGTTCCCGGCTAAGGGAGGGTAGACGGTTCACCCGGTGCCGGCCCCGGCTTCCACCCCCGAGGATGCAAGTAGCAGTAATAGAGAAGGAGGGAGAAGTCAAAAACTCATGTTGTTTATTCGTGGGAAGGCCATATCTGGCGCCCCAATTATTAGGGGGACTAGTCAATTTCCGAACCCGCCGATTATTACAGGCATTACTATAAAGAAAATTATGACAAAAGCATGGGCTGTTACAATGACGTTATAGATCTGATCATCGCCTAGCAGGGCGCCAGGTTGACTTAGTTCAGCCCGAATTAACAGGCTAAGTGCTGTACCAACTATTCCTGCTCAAGCTCCGAAGATTAAGTATAAGGTGCCGATATCTTTGTGGTTGGTTGAGAAGAATCAACGATTAATGGTCACAGGTAAGATGGCCGATAGTAGGTGGCAGGTTGTAGCCCTGTATAGGTGGGTGCCAGTCCCACTCTTATCACAATAGCTTCGTGGTGATTCACGCTAGAGTGCAAATCTAGAGAAGCACACCAAAGGTGTGCCGGAGCTTCTTTTTTTAGAAGAAGCTCAGATTGAAGCCCGCTGGATGGGGCGTTTAGCTGTTAACTAGAAATTTACGGGATCGAGGCCCGTCTGTCTGGGAGGTTTTAGCTTAATTAAAGTGCCTGAGTTGCAATCAGGAGATGTAAGTTAAAGTTTTACATGCCTTCAGGGGCTAGGAGGGTTGAACTCTTATTTAGGGCTTTGAAGGCCCTTGGTTTTGTTAACCTAAGCCTCTTAAAGTATCATTGGGGTTAGGGGTAAGAGGAGTAAGGATGGTAGTAAGAGGGTTGAGATTGTGGTTGTACTTAGTTTAGGTTGGAATCGTCATTTGTGTGTTGTTTGTGTGGTGGTTGGGAACACTGTGAGGGTTGTGATGTAAGATAGTCGTAAGTAAAAGAATAGGCTTAATAGAGCGGAGAGGGCAAGTAGGGCTGCGGTCATTGATAGGTTGTGGGTTGTTAATTCTTGTAAAATTAACCATTTTGGGATAAAGCCTGTTAGCGGGGGGAGCCCTCCTAGAGATATTAGTAGTAAAAATATAAGTGCTATGGTTGAGGGGGAAATTGTTCAAGAGGTGGTTAAATCTTTAATGTTTTTTGCTGTGATGAAGATAAGGATTATAAAGGCAGTAGTTGTTATTATGAGGTATAAAAATAGGTTGAGGAGTATTAAGTTTGAGCTTAGTGTGAGAATTGTAGCTATTCAACCTAGGTGGGCAATTGATGAGAATGCTATGATTTTTCGTGTCTGTGTTTGGTTTATGCCTCCCCACCCTCCGGTCAAGGTTGACAGTAGCCCTATAATTAGAAGTGTATTTGGGTGGATAGCGGGGGCGGCTATATAAAGTAGGGCGAGGGGGGCGAGTTTTTGTCAAGTTGTAATGATTAGTGCTGTTTTTAGTGTTGTGCCTTGTAGGACTTCTGGTAGTCAGAAATGCAGGGGGGCTAGGCCTAGTTTTATGGCTAGAGCTATTGTTATTATGATGCAGGCAGGTTGGTTTGTGAGTTGTGAAATGTCTCAGGTGCTGGTGGATCAGGCATTGATTGTGCTGGCGAATAGGAGTGTGGCTGAGGCAGCAGCTTGGGTAAGGAAATATTTTGTAGCGGCTTCAGTTGCACGGGGATGGTGTTGTTTGGCGATAAGGGGAATAATGGCTAGGGTATTTAGTTCTAATCCGATTCAGGCAAGGAGTCAGTGTGTGCTTGATAGGGTAATGATGGAGCCGGTTGCTACGCTTGAGAGAATCAGTGAAGATATGATTGGGTTCATTAGTATAGGAAGGATTTTAACCAACATTTTCGGGGTATGGGCCCGAAAGCTTAATTAGCTGACTTTACTAGAAAATAGTATAATGAAGTACATAAGATTTTGAGTCTTTTGGTGCAGGTTCGTGTCCTGTTTTTCTAGTGCTTCGAGAAGAAGGAAATAAGGGGATTTTAACCCCTGTGTTTTACTCTATCAAAGTAATCCTTGGGGATTCGGGCATATTTCCTGGTTTATTGTGGGGGGAGTCCTGATAATATTGTTGGGAAAGAGGCATGCCACATTAATAGAGCGAGGGTTAGGGGTAAGAAATTTTTTCATAAGAGGTGTATAAGTTGGTCGTAACGAAAACGAGGGTATGAGGCGCGAGTTCATAAGAATATGATTGTCAGGATAGTTGTTTTTAATATTAGGTTTATTGTGAACACGTCTGGGGGTAGGGAGGTTCCTGGGTTTAGGAAAAGGATGCAGGTTAGGGTATTTATTAGTATGATGTTTGCATATTCAGCTAGGAAAAATAGGGCGAATGGGCCAGCGGCATACTCTACATTAAAGCCAGAGACAAGCTCTGATTCTCCTTCTGTTAAATCAAAGGGGGCCCGGTTTGTTTCTGCTAGTGTTGAGATAAACCATATTATGGCAAGAGGTCATGATGAAATTAGTAGTCATTGGTGTTCTTGTGTAATTGAGAGTATTTGTAGAGTGAAGCCCCCTGTAAGGATAATAATGGTTAGTAAAATAATTCCCAGGGTGACCTCGTATGAGATTGTTTGTGCTACCGCACGTAGGGCGCCAATTAATGGGTATTTTGAGTTGGATGCCCACCCTGATCATAGAATAGAATATACTGCTATGCTTGAGAGGGCTAGTATGAAGAGAAGGCCTAGGTTTATGTCTGCTAAGGTGGCCGGTATTGGGAGGGGGGTTCAAATTATAAGGGCTAGAAATAGGGCTAAGGTCGGGGTTATGATGAAGAGGGCAGGAGAGGAAGAGGAGGGGCGTAAGGGTTCTTTAATAAACAGTTTAATGCCGTCTGCAAATGGTTGTAATAGCCCATAAGGGCCAATGATGTTAGGGCCTTTTCGTAGTTGTATATAACCGAGCACTTTTCGTTCCAGTAGTGTAAGGAAGGCAACAGCTAGTAAGATGGGAATAATATATAATAGGGGATTAATGATATATAAGAGTAATGCATTCATGTATTAGGGAGATGATTTGAACATCTAGTAGAAAGATCTTAGGTCTTTTGCATTCACCTGGCTCTGCCACCCTAATAATTACCCCTTGTCTGGGGGTGTTCTAGGTGCTTTGTTTAGCTTGAGTTTTGTTCAGCTAGTTTTAAGGACGTGTTTATAATATTGGTCCTCTTCTTTGTCCTTTCGTACTGAAGAAGTAAGCGTCATAGATAGAAACCGACCTGGATTGCTCCGGTCTGAACTCAGATCACGTAGGACTGTTAATCGTTGAACAAACGAACCTTTAATAGCGGCTACACCATTTGGGTGTCCTGATCCAACATCGAGGTCGTAAACCTTCTTGTCGATAGGGACTCTTGAAGAAGATAGCGCTGTTATCCCTGGGGTAACTTGGTTCGTTGGTCAGTATGACTGGGTCGGCTTTGTACTTTGGCTTGTTAGCCTTGGTGAGAAGTGGTGGTTCTGTGCTCGGAAGTTTTGTTTTGTTCCGAAGTCGCCCCAACTTAAAACTATGGGCTAGGGGCATTAGTGGTGCTTATTAGCGGTCGTTTTAAGCTCCACAGGGTCTTCTCGTCTTATGTGTTTATCCCAGCTTTTGTACTGGGAGATCAGTTTCACTGATTAGCTATAAGAGACAGGTTTGTCCTCATTTAGCCGTTCATACTAGTCTTTATTTAGAAGACAAGTGATTACGCTACCTTTGCACGGTTAGGATACCGCGGCCGTTTAAAAGTTTCACTGGGCAGGCAGGACCTTTAATACTTGTTTAGCTAAAGGCTATGTTTTTGGTAAACAGTTGGGACAAGGTTTTGCTGAATTCCTTTTACAGCTTTTAATCTATCTTTTTAGCACACCGGTGTCGGGTTGACAGTTTTTGTAACAGTTTTGGCTGTTTAATTGTTGTTCCTGTTTTGGTCTGTTAATGTCCAGTAGGTTTTCTATTTCTGGGTCAAGGGGGTGCTTAAGAGAAGGGCTTCTTGTTACTAGTTCTAGCATTAGTTTGTCTATAATAATAGTGTGGCTCGGTAGGTTTTTAGGAGGTGGCAGACACAGGGGGGATTTATTGTCTTTGTGCTGTGACGCTGTGTTTACTGGTGGCTGCTTTAGGGCCTACTGGGCGTAGGTTATGTTGCTTTCTCTCTAAGTCAGGTTGTATCCTATTTCAATGGGGCTGTACCCCCATTGAATACCTTTTAGGTTAAAATGCGTGCTATTGTTTGCTGGAAGTAACCTAAAGTTGAACTAAAATTCATTTATTGAGCAACCAGCTATCACCAAGTTCGTTTGGCTTTTCACCGCTACTACTAGATCTTCCCACTCTTTTGCCACAGAGATGGGTGCACTCTTACAGTTGTCTTGTAGTAGCTCACTTGGTTTCGGGGGTACAGGCTGAAGTTCTCTTTGTCTGTTTTATTCTGGCTGGACCATGATGCAAGAGGTACAAGGGTTTATCTTTGCTTTGTTTTGCTTGTGTGTTTCATTATTCTTTCAGGGTTCCCTTGCGGTACTTTTTCTGTTGCGCCGTTTTGGTTAGGTTCTATCACATATACTAGTTTTGTCGAATGATTTATTTTGTTAATGAGAGGATTTGTTTATGTGATTGGGCTAGTTGTTTGGCTCAAAAAGGTTAGGATCTCACTAACATTTTTCAATTGTAAGTTGAATGCTTTGTTTTAAGCTACTGGTTGTTGTTCCAAGCACGCCTTCCGGTGCGCTTACCTTGTTACGACTTGCCTCATCTATATTGTTAGTATTTTTATATGTTAAGTTTATTTTTGGACGATGAGAGTGACGGGCGGTGTGTGCGCGCTCCAGAGCAAATTTAAGATAAAGACTCTTATTTAGCTTACTTCTAAATCCTCCTTTGGGTGTGTGTTTCATTACACCTTTCGTATTTTTCTGTGGCAGAAAATGTAGCCCATCTCTTCCATTCTATCTGCTACACCTTGACCTGACGTGTTAGTTGTAAACTTTTTTGCCTACTTTGTTTCTTTCACAGGGTAAGCTGACGACGGCGGTATATAGGCTGAGTTGCAAAGAATGGTGGGGTAAAGCGTGGGGTATCGATTATAGGACAGGCTCCTCTAGGATGATGTGGAGCACCGCCAAGTCCTTTGAGTTTCGAGCTTTTCGCTTGTAGTTCTCTGGCGAATGGTTTTGTGTGTTTAACCATCTATGTTTAGGGCTAGGCATAGTAGGGTATCTAATCCTAGTTTGTTTCCTAGCTTTAGTGAGGTTGAATAGTCTTTTATTTGAAGGCATTTTATTGGTGGAGTTCTTGTGCCAATATATTTTACAGTCTTGGCTTGGTTTTCCTTCAATTTTTTTGACATTATTCTGGTCACGCTTTACGCCGAGGGTCATTGTTTTTGGCCTTTCGTATAACCGCGGTGGCTGGCACGAAATTTACCGGCCAAACTTAATCATAGCTAAGTCAAGCTTTCGCTTATTTCTTAATGTTATTCACTGCTGAGTACCCGTGTGGGTGTGGCGTAGCAAGGTGTTGTGGGCTTCGGTTTGTTAGAGATCCTGATACCTGCTCCACTTGGCTATTCGGGGTTGTGTGGGCATTCTCACTGGGGTGTGGAGGCTTGCATGTGTAATTTTGATTAAAAACAATGGCAAGTTTAGGACCAAAACTTTGTGTTTTTGGGGAAATTTGACTCACCCATCTCAGCATCTTCAGTGCTTCGCTTTAAAAATTTTAAGCTACAATAACATAAAATTTTTGTATAAAAGATAAAAAAAATGTATATATAATCATGTTGTAAATATGCATTACGGCACTGATATTAGTATCCACGACTGCATTTACAATCTGTAGAATGCATGAACTGGTCGTGGACAACCGGTAGTTTTAGTTTGGTCAGATCCTGTTTTAGGGGTTTGGCAGGAGTAAATCTGACTAAGTGAGAAATTACCGGTAAGGGGGGTAGGGGGGTTTGCCATAAAAATTAAGTTGTATTTATTTACGTGTATCAAGCTGAACGTCCGCACCTACACCTACACCGACACCTGCGTTGTGGGTGCGCCTGCACCTGTGTACATGTCTGCGTCTGTGAACGCGCCCGCGCACATGCCTGCACTCGCAAACGCACGTGCGCTGCAGGCGCGCCCGCGTGCTCACGTCCACGTCTGCGCACGTTTGCGCTTGCAAACATACGTGCGCTGCAGGCGCGCCCGCGTGCCCACGTCCACGTCTGCGCACACATTTGCACTTGTATTTTCACCTGCGTCGCATGTGTTCACAGGTGCTTTTTCGTACGTTTTAACACGTTTGTTACTAATTTTATGTCATTCAAGCATTAAACGAAATCGCGTGCTCTATACGTGGGAACGTTTATCACGTGCACCGTAGGTCCAGATCGGACGGCAAATTGTAGGCGACCACTTTAGCAAGCGGCTCTGAGATCCACTCCCCCAAAAAAAATAAAAAAGGCCAGATGCATTGGGGGTCGGGATGCTATGATTTCTCGGCAAAGTGTACATTATGCACCAACCAGAAGCATCGTTAAAAGTGAGAAAGTGTTGGGAATCCTTTGACCGCCCCTGAGGTAGGAACCAGAGGCCTTGGAAAAAGTGAGAAATAGCCAACGTACTCCGTGTGTCCCACGGGGCTAGTAACGGGAGTACACGTCATTAAGGGATTGCTGGTTTCTCGGAGATGGCAGAATATAATAGATAACTGTCGAGCAAGAGAGCAGCAGGGGAGAAGGGTGATGGCATCTAATGGGCATGGTTGGGAGAGGGTAGTGTCCTCATGATATGCGTGAGGCGAAGAGGGCAAATGTCCAATTATACATAATATGTGCTAGATCATTCTAATCTAATCTTCTATGATCTGCATGTGTGAAAGAGGAAAATATTCGAGATGTGTTGTAAGTATGAAATCATTAATAATCTGTCTGTTGTGATATGCGTGTGGACAAGAGGTAAATGTCCGATTATACATAGTATGTCTTAGAACCTTAATTTGAAGTCTTTTGTGATATGCATGAGGTTGAAAATTAATTGTTCGATTATTCTTAGTTTGTGATTGATCATTGACTGATTAACCGGATATGATATGCATGAGGACAAGAGGTGAATGTCCGATTATACATAGTATGTGTAAGATCACCAGCAAAGCAATAAAAAGCCGCCAGGGGCGGCCAGATACGGGTGAATTGAGGTAGAGGACAAAAAAGCCGCCAGGGGCGGCCAGATACGGGTGAATTGAGGTAGAGGACAAAAAAGCCGCCAGGGGCGGCCAGATACGGGTGAATTGAGGTAGAGGACAAAAAAGCCGCCAGGGGCGGCCAGATACGGGTGAATTGAGGTAGAGGACAAAAAAGCCGCCAGGGGCGGCCAGATACGGGTGAATTGAGGTAGAGGGCAAAAAAGCCGCCAGGGGGTAGTTTAAAGTTAGAATGCTAGTTTTGGGGACTAGCGGTGGGGGTTTGAGTCCCCTCTCTCTGATGCCTTAGGGGGTCTTAGTTCCCATCTTTGGCTTACAAGACCAATGCTTTGTCTATTAAGCTACTAAGGCTTAGAGTGGGGCTATCATTTGAGTATTTTATCTTCTAGTTTGGCTGTAATTGGTATGAGGAGGAGGAAAATAGCAAAGTAGAGTATTGAGGCAATTTGTCCGATGATGATGAAGGGGTCCTCTACGGGCTGTCCTCCGATTCACGTGAGGATAATGATATTTGATATAAGGAGTCAAAAGACCCCTTGGGATAGGGGCCGGAAGGTGTTTCCTCGTTGCTTTGATGTATGGAGTATGGGTACGAAGATTAGGATTAGGATTGAAAATAATAAGGCAAGAACGCCTCCTAATTTATTTGGGATTGAGCGTAGGATAGCGTAGGCAAAGAGGAAGTATCACTCGGGTTTAATGTGTGGTGGCGTGACTAAGGGGTTTGCAGGGGTAAAGTTTTCTGGGTCTCCTAGTAAGTTTGGGGAGAAGAGGGCTAGTAGGAGGAGAACGAAGATTAATAATGTTAGGCCTAAAAGGTCTTTATAGGTGTAATAAGGGTGAAATGGGATTTTGTCTGTGTTGGAGTTTAGGCCTGTGGGGTTATTTGATCCTGTTTCGTGGAGGAAAAGGAGGTGAAGTATAGAGGTTCCCATGATAATAAATGGCAGAATAAAATGGAATGAAAAGAATCGGGTGAGTGTTGCGTTGTCTACTGAGAACCCTCCCCAGATTCATTCTACCAAGGTTGTTCCGATATAGGGAATTGCTGAAAGAAGGTTAGTAATGACGGTGGCCCCTCAAAAAGATATCTGGCCCCATGGAAGTACGTAGCCCACAAAGGCTGTTGCCATTACAAGGAGAAGAAGAACGACCCCAATGTTTCAGGTTTCTTTGTATATGTAAGAGCCGTAGTATAAGCCCCGTCCGATATGGAGGTAAATGCAAATAAAGAATATGGAGGCCCCATTGGCGTGCAGGTTTCGGATTAGCCACCCGTATTGTACGTCTCGACAAATGTGTGCGATTGATGAAAATGCTGAAGAGATGTCTGCTGTGTAGTGTATAGCAAGGAATAGGCCAGTTAGGACTTGTGCGATTAGACAAAATCCAAGTAGTGAGCCAAAATTTCATCATGCTGAGATATTTGATGGGGTGGGGAGGTCAATGAATGTGTTGTTTACAATCTTTAGGATTGGGTGAGTTTTTCGTAGGTTGTGGGTCATTAGTTTTTGTAGTTGAATACAACAGTGGTTTTTCGTGCCGCAGGTCTTGGTTAAAGTCCAGGCAAAAATTATGGTTTATTTTATTTTTTTATTATCTTTTTGTTTATTGGGGGGGTTGGTGGCTGTTGCCTCAAACCCATCCCCGCTTTATGGTGCGGTTGGGTTGGTGGTTGCTGCTGCCGTTGGGTGTGGTGTGTTGGTTTGATTGGGTAGTTCTTTTGTTTCTTTGGTCTTATTTTTGATTTATTTAGGGGGAATGTTGGTGGTATTTGCTTATTCTGTAGCGTTGGCGGCTGAGCCCTACCCTGAGACATGGGGGAGCTGGTCTGTTGGGTTGTATGTTGGGGGGTATTTTGTTTTGGTGACGGTGTTGTTTGTGGTATTTGGTGGGGGGTGGGTGGTGGAGGGGTTTGGAGTTGTTGGGGTTGATTGTGTAGGGTTACATTTTGTTCGTGCGGACTTTAGTGGGGTGTCTTTGTTATATTCATGGGGGGGTGGCTGTTTATTAATTTCCGGGTGAGGCTTATTGCTGGCTTTATTTGTTGCGTTAGAGCTGTCACGTGGGTTGGCGCGGGGGGCTTTGCGGGTAATTAGATTAAAATAAAAATGAGCACCGAGGTCATAAATAGGACAAATATGATTAAGTAGGCTTTAATAAGACCTTTGTTGGCAGTAGAAATGCTGTTGACCATGGGGGTGTTGGTTATTGTTAGTATTTTTGGACCAATTTTTTCATACCATAGTTGGTCGTTTAGGTGTGAGGCAAGGTTTTGTCCTTGTATGAGTGAAATGTTTGGGTGGGTTCGGTGAATGATTATGTTGAAGAATCCTAGTTGGTTTGAGAAGTTGTTTAACTTATTATGTTTTGGAGTCAAGAGTGTTGTTGTTTGGGTGGCTAGTTCTAAAGCATATAAAAGGCCTAAGATTGTTACGAGTAATGCGGACAGTTTTATGTTTGTTGATATGGTTAATGCTGTTGTTTTGATTGGAAGAACAGAGGAGATAAGGAGTAAGCCAGTTAAAATGCTTCCTGTTGCGAGGCGAACAAGGGGGTTGGTTAGGGTTTTATTGTTTTCGGAAATGATGACAAGAGTGTTCCCTCGGGAGGTGTTTATTTGTACGTAGAAGATTAGTCGTAGGCTGTAGGCGGCCGTTAGGGCCGTTGCTGTGAGAGTTAGTATTAGGGCTCAGGCGTTAAGGTAGGAGGTATTTATTGTTTCGATGATGGTGTCTTTTGAGAAAAAGCCGGATAGAAAGGGGGTTCCTATTAGGGCAAGGCTGCCGATGGTTAGGCAGGAGGTGGTAACGGGTATTGCTTTGTTAATGCCTCCTATCTTTCGGATGTCCTGTTCGTCTGATAAATTATGAATGATCGACCCAGAACAGAGGAATAACATGGCTTTAAAGAATGCGTGGGTTGAAATATGAAAGAAGGCTAGTTGTGGTTGGTTTAATCCTACGGTGACCATTATCAACCCAAGCTGGCTTGAGGTTGAGAAGGCGATGATTTTTTTAATATCGTTTTGTGTGAGGGCACAAATTGCTGTGAATAAGGTTGTTATTGCACCTAGACAAAGGCAGGTGGATAGGGCTGTTGTGTTTGTTTCTAATAGGGGGTGGAGGCGAATTAGTAGGAATACACCTGCCACAACCATTGTGCTGGAGTGGAGTAAGGCAGAGACGGGAGTAGGACCTTCTATGGCTGCTGGTAATCATGGGTGAAGGCCAAATTGGGCAGACTTTCCTGCGGCAGCTAAGATTAAACCCAAGAGGGGGACAAGGGTGACTGAGTTTGGGTTAGTAAATAGTTGATGAAATTCTCAGGTGGTTGTGTTTATAGCAAGTCAGGCTATTGTTAGGATAAGGCCAATATCCCCAACTCGGTTATAAATGACTGCCTGTAGGGCGGATGAGTTTGCGTCGGAACGTGAGAATCATCACCCGATTAATAGAAAGGATATAATTCCAACCCCCTCCCACCCAATAAAAAGCTGGAAGATATTATTTGCGGTAACAAGAATTAATATAGCTAGTAAGAATAGGAGAAGATACTTAAAAAATCGGTTGATAAAGGGGTCTGAGGTCATATATCATGCGGCAAACTCCAAGATGGATCATGTGACAAAGAGTGCGATGGGTAAAAATGTAATTGCGTAGGTGTCTAGCATGAAGCTAATGTTGATGCTAAAATTAGAGATGTTGATTCAGTGGATGTTTGTAGTTGTGAATTCTAGTCCATAGTTAATGAAGATAAACAGGGGGATTATGCTGGTAAAAAATGCTGTTTGCACAGCTACCTTTACATGGGAGAGGTGTCATTGGTTTTGTAGAGGGTATAGGGTTATTGTGATGGGAATTATTAGGAATAGAAAGGTAGCGGCTATGGTGGTGTGGGGGATGTTGTGCATGTACTTTTACTTGGAATTGCACCAAGAATTTTGGCTCCTAAGACCAATGGATTAAACTCTGATCCTTTAAAAGTGAGGAGTCTGGGGGGTTAATCCCAGGACGCAGAGTTAGCAGTTCTTTGTATACAATACCCCTCGGTCATTAAGAAGGTTTGAACTTCTATTTTTAGATCCACATTCTAATGTTTTTGTTAAACTATGACAACAAGGAAGGGGGCCTATGATTAGTTCGGGTTTTATTATAAGTATAAGTATCGGGAGGATGTGTAGGACCAGTAGCAGGTGTTCTCGGGTGTATGTCGGGTTTGTTTGGATAGCGTGTTGTGGGAGCTTTCCTCGTTGGGTTGTTAAAAATATATGAAGTGAGTAGGTGGCTGTTAAGAGAGTGCCTACTCCTGTTATGAGGATTGTTAGGGGGGA
>NW_027101639.1:0-17106 GCF_035046505.1 Tiliqua scincoides
CGGCCGTTAGGGCCGTTGCTGTGAGAGTTAGTATTAGGGCTCAGGCGTTAAGGTAGGAGGTATTTATTGTTTCGATGATGGTGTCTTTTGAGAAAAAGCCGGATAGAAAGGGGGTTCCTATTAGGGCAAGGCTGCCGATGGTTAGGCAGGAGGTGGTAACGGGTATTGCTTTGTTAATGCCTCCTATCTTTCGGATGTCCTGTTCGTCTGATAAATTATGAATGATCGACCCAGAACAGAGGAATAACATGGCTTTAAAGAATGCGTGGGTTGAAATATGAAAGAAGGCTAGTTGTGGTTGGTTTAATCCTACGGTGACCATTATCAACCCAAGCTGGCTTGAGGTTGAGAAGGCGATGATTTTTTTAATATCGTTTTGTGTGAGGGCACAAATTGCTGTGAATAAGGTTGTTATTGCACCTAGACAAAGGCAGGTGGATAGGGCTGTTGTGTTTGTTTCTAATAGGGGGTGGAGGCGAATTAGTAGGAATACACCTGCCACAACCATTGTGCTGGAGTGGAGTAAGGCAGAGACGGGAGTAGGACCTTCTATGGCTGCTGGTAATCATGGGTGAAGGCCAAATTGGGCAGACTTTCCTGCGGCAGCTAAGATTAAACCCAAGAGGGGGACAAGGGTGACTGAGTTTGGGTTAGTAAATAGTTGATGAAATTCTCAGGTGGTTGTGTTTATAGCAAGTCAGGCTATTGTTAGGATAAGGCCAATATCCCCAACTCGGTTATAAATGACTGCCTGTAGGGCGGATGAGTTTGCGTCGGAACGTGAGAATCATCACCCGATTAATAGAAAGGATATAATTCCAACCCCCTCCCACCCAATAAAAAGCTGGAAGATATTATTTGCGGTAACAAGAATTAATATAGCTAGTAAGAATAGGAGAAGATACTTAAAAAATCGGTTGATAAAGGGGTCTGAGGTCATATATCATGCGGCAAACTCCAAGATGGATCATGTGACAAAGAGTGCGATGGGTAAAAATGTAATTGCGTAGGTGTCTAGCATGAAGCTAATGTTGATGCTAAAATTAGAGATGTTGATTCAGTGGATGTTTGTAGTTGTGAATTCTAGTCCATAGTTAATGAAGATAAACAGGGGGATTATGCTGGTAAAAAATGCTGTTTGCACAGCTACCTTTACATGGGAGAGGTGTCATTGGTTTTGTAGAGGGTATAGGGTTATTGTGATGGGAATTATTAGGAATAGAAAGGTAGCGGCTATGGTGGTGTGGGGGATGTTGTGCATGTACTTTTACTTGGAATTGCACCAAGAATTTTGGCTCCTAAGACCAATGGATTAAACTCTGATCCTTTAAAAGTGAGGAGTCTGGGGGGTTAATCCCAGGACGCAGAGTTAGCAGTTCTTTGTATACAATACCCCTCGGTCATTAAGAAGGTTTGAACTTCTATTTTTAGATCCACATTCTAATGTTTTTGTTAAACTATGACAACAAGGAAGGGGGCCTATGATTAGTTCGGGTTTTATTATAAGTATAAGTATCGGGAGGATGTGTAGGACCAGTAGCAGGTGTTCTCGGGTGTATGTCGGGTTTGTTTGGATAGCGTGTTGTGGGAGCTTTCCTCGTTGGGTTGTTAAAAATATATGAAGTGAGTAGGTGGCTGTTAAGAGAGTGCCTACTCCTGTTATGAGGATTGTTAGGGGGGACCAGTTGAATAATGATGTTATGATTAGAAGTTCGCCTGTGAGATTAATTGTGGGGGGGAGGGCCATATTTATTAAGTTAGCTATAAGCCACCAGGATATTGTTAGAGGAAGAATAAGTTGCAGGCCGCGGGCTAGAAGGAGTGTTCGGCTATGGGTGCGTTCATAGTTTGTGTTTGCTAGACAAAATAGTATTGATGAGGTAAGGCCGTGGGCAATTATCAGTAAAATTGCTCCTGTTAGGCTTCATGGGGTTTGAATCAAAGCGGCTGCAATTACGAGGCCTATGTGGCTTACTGATGAGTAAGCGATTAAAGATTTTAAGTCAGTTTGTCGTAGGCAGATTGAGCTGGTTATGATGATGCCTCAAATGGCTAGAATAATAAAGGGGTAGTATAGTTTTGTTGAGAGTGGGTTTAGTAGGGGGGTGATTCGAATGATACCGTAGCCTCCGAGTTTCAGTAAAATTGCAGCCAGAACCATTGAGCCAGCGATAGGGGCTTCCACATGGGCTTTTGGGAGTCAGAGGTGGAGGCCATATAAAGGCATTTTCACTAGGAAGGCGATTAAGCAGGCAAGTCATAGTATGTTATTTGTTCATGAGTGGGGGGTTTCTGGTTGAATTAGGTTTATTATTACTATTGAAATGTTGGAGTATTTAGTGTTTAAAAATAGAATAGCAACTAATAGGGGGAGAGATCCAGCAAGTGTGTAAAATAGAAAGTATGTCCCTGCGGAAAGTCGCTCGGCTTGGTTTCCCCATCGTGTAATAACAATGAGGGTGGGAATTAATGTTGTTTCGAATATAATGTAAAATAGGGTGAATTCGGTTGCGGAGAATGTTAATAATAGGGCAACTTGTAGGGTTGTAATGACTACTAAAAAGTTTCGTTTTCGAGCAAGAGGTTCGTGTTGGAGGTGGTTTTGGCTAGCTAGGGCTATTAGTGGGAGAAGTCAGCAGGAAAGGATTATTAATGGGGCGGAAATTGAGTCAATGTTTAGGTAGGAAGAGGAGAATATTATGCTAGGGTTTAGAGGATACTTAAATCAGACTAGACTTATTAGTGCAAGTAGTATTGAGTAGGAGGTGTATATTGTGAAAAGGATGTTTTGTTTTGATAGAAGGGCTGTTGGAATTAATATAAGGGTAGGTAAAAGAATTTTTAGCATTGTAAGAGGTTTAGGTTTTTAAGATGGTCCGAGCCATGTGTTCGAGAGGTTGCCACTAATAAGGCGAGGCCAGTTCCTGCTTCACAGGCAGAAAAAGCAAGGAGGAGAATGGGAGAAATGTTTGTGGAGGGGAGTTGTAGTGTAGATGAGAATGCTGTAAGTGCTATAAAGAGGGCTAATATTATGGCTTCGATACAGAGTAGTGCGGAAACTAAGTGTGTTCGGTGTAGGGCCAACCCTAAAATTCCGAGTACGAAGGCAGAGGAAAAGGTAAAATATGTTGTCATATGGCAGTCCAGGGTTAAAACCTGGGGCTACTAAGTCGAAATTAGTTGTTTTATTTATACTAACTGCCTACTCTGCCCACTCTAGCCCCCCTGCTAATCATTCGTAAATTAAGCCTAGTGTTAGAAGAATAATGATTGCGGATATTCAGATTAAAGTGGTTGTTGGTTGTATAAGGTTTATGGCTCATGGGATCGGAAGGAGTAGCGCAATTTCTAGGTCGAATAGAAGAAATAGGATTGCAACTAGGAAGAATCGAAGCGAGAATGGTAGACGGGCGGTTCCTAATGGGTCGAAGCCGCATTCATATGGGGAGAGTTTTTCTGTGTCTGGTGATATTTGTGGTAATCAAAAGCTAATAGTAATTAAGATAACTATAAGGGTTGTTGTAATTAAGAATATGGTTGTTATATTCATTACTCTTTCTTAAGGTTTTATTAAGGCTTAGTGATTGGAAATCACTTGTACTGGTTGATACTAAAAGAGCAAGAGCCTCATCAGTAAATTGAGATGTAAAGGAACAGTCATACAACGTCTACGAAATGTCAGTATCATGCGGCGGCTTCAAATCCGAAGTGGTGGTTTGTTGTGAAGTGATATATGATCTGTCGTAGTAAGCAAACAATTAAAAAAGTTGATCCAATAATTACGTGGAGGCCATGGAAGCCTGTTGCCACAAAGAATGTTGACCCGTAAACGCTATCTGAAATAGCGAAAGGGGCTTCATAGTATTCTATGGCTTGGAGGGCGGTGAAGTAAAGGCCCAAGGCAATGGTTAGTGTAAGGGCTTGAATTGCTTCTTTTCGATTATTTTCTATAATAGAATGGTGGGCTCATGTTACGGTAACACCAGAGGCTAGGAGTACAGCTGTGTTTAGAAGGGGTACTTCAAATGGGTTTAATGGGTGAATTCCGCTAGGGGGTCAACAGCCCCCAAGCTCCGGGGTTGGGGCCAGGCTTGAGTGGTAGAAAGCTCAGAAAAAGCCGATAAAAAAGAAGACCTCTGATGTAATAAAAAGGATTATCCCGTATCGGAGGCCTTTTTGTACAGGGACCGTGTGGTGGCCTTGAAAGGTTCCCTCACGGGTGATATCTCGCCACCATTGTAGTATTGTTAGAAGGAGGATAATTAGGCCGATATTCATTAATAGTATATTGTTGAAGTGAAATCAGACGGCGAGTCCGGATGTTATAAGTAAGGCAGCGATTGCGCCTGTTAGGGGCCAGGGGCTTTGGTCTACTATATGATAGGCATGTGCTTGGTGGATCATTAAGTATTTTCTTGTAGGTATAGGCTTAATAGTAAAGTGAAGACGTAGGCTTGAATAATTGCTACTGCGACCTCTAGAATAGTTAAAAGTAAGAGGACAATAAAGGTTAGTGTTGCGGTTGCAGTTATTATGGGTAGTATTACAAATACGGCGGTAGAAATAAGTTGGATTAGCAGGTGACCTGCTGTTAAGTTGGCTGTTAGTCGAACGCCTAGTGCAAGAGGGCGAATGAGTAGGCTAATTGTTTCGATAATAATGAGAACAGGTACGAGAGGGGTTGGGGTGCCTTCTGGTAGAAGGTGGCCTAATGAAAGGGTTGGTTGATTGCGTAAGCCAATTAATACAGTTGCTAGTCATAAGGGTACTGCTAAACCCATATTTATTGATAGCTGGGTAGTTGGGGTGAATGTATAAGGGAAAAGTCCTAGCAAATTGAATAGGAGAAGGAATAATATAAGTGAGGTTAAGAGTGCGGCTCATTTGTGGCCTGGTTTGTTTAGGGGTAATATAAGTTGTTTTACAAATATAAAGATTGCTCATGTTTGTACCGTTTCTAGCCGATTTAAGATAAGTCGGCTTGTTTTTGTAAAAATTAGGGTTGGTGGCAGGATTATTGCTAGGGTGATAAGGGGGATTCCAAGGAGTTGTGGGCTTAAAAATTGGTCGAAGAAGCTTAAATTCATGGTCAGTTTCAAGGTGAGGCTTTAGGTGTGGGGGTGTTTTGGATTGGGAGATTTTGAGAGGTTATTATTAAAGTTTTGGTTTGGAGAATTGTTAATAAGATTGTTCATGAAAGTAGGAGGATTATTAATCAGGGGGCAGGGTTTAATTGAGGCATATCACTAAGGGGGCAGGTGTTGTCTCCTTCTTTAGCTTAAAAGGCTAACGCTGATAAAAGCTTCTTAGTGATGCAGTGAGTATTGTTGTGGTTCAGTCTTCAAAGTGTTTTAGTGGAATTGCTTCTACTACAATGGGCATGAAGCTGTGGTTAGATCCGCAGATTTCTGAGCATTGTCCATAGAACAAGCCTGGGTGAGAAGTGATAAAGGTTGTTTGATTTAGTCGTCCGGGAATGGCATCTGTTTTAATGCCGAGGGCGGGTACGGCCCATGAGTGCAGGACATCTTCTGCGGAGATTAGTATGCGAATTGGGGATTCTATTGGAACTACTATTCGGTGATCTACTTCTAATAGACGGAGGTGTCCTTGAGGGAGGTCTTGTGAGGGAATTATGTAAGAGTCAAATGCGAGATCTTGATAGTCTGTGTACTCATAGCTCCAATATCATTGGTGGCCGAGAGCTTTAACAGTTAGGTGTGGGTTGTTGATTTCATCTATGAGGTAGAGAATGCGAAGGGAAGGGAGGGCAATTAAGATTAAAATGATTGCAGGAAGAATTGTTCAGATTATTTCTACTTCTTGGGCGTCTATGGTATTTGTGTGTGTTAGCTTTGTTGTTATTATTAAAGAAATAATGTATAATACTAAAGCACTAATTAAGAAGACAATTATAATGGCGTGGTCATGAAAATGTAAGAGCTCTTCTATAATGGGAGATGCTGCGTCTTGAAATCCGAGTTGAGCGGGGTGTGCCATCATGAGGCCCATAGGGGCTAACCTATAACTTAGCTCTGACAGGGCTACATAATAAATTTACTAGGGTCTCATGAGAAAGAAGCATCTTGGCTATGTGATTGGCTTGAAACCAGTAGAAGGCGGTTCGATTCCTCCCTTTCTTGAGTTTGTTTGTACATATGTTGGTTCTTCGTAAGTGTGATAAGGGGGTGGGCAGCCGTGAAGTCATTCTAGGTTTGTGTTTGTTAGTTCTAGGGCGAAAACTTCTCGTTTAGCTGCGAATGCTTCTCAAATGATAAACATTATTATGATTACGGCTACTAGAGAAATTAGTGAGCCAATTGATGATAAAGTATTTCAGATGGTATATGCGTCAGGATAGTCGGAGTAACGGCGGGGCATTCCTGATAGCCCAAGGAAGTGTTGAGGGAAGAAGGTCAGATTAACCCCGGCAAATATGACACCAAATTGGACTTTTGTTCAAGTTTGATGAAGTGTATAGCCTGAAAATAGGGGAAATCAATGTACAAAGCCTCCTATGATTGCAAATACGGCACCTATGGATAATACATAGTGGAAATGAGCTACGACGTAATATGTGTCATGAAGAACAATGTCTAAGGATGAGTTGGCAAGTACAATGCCTGTTAGGCCTCCCACAGTAAATAGGAAAATGAAGCCCAGGGCCCAGAGTATGGCAGCATCTCATTTGATTATGCCCCCATGTAAAGTTGCGAGCCAGCTAAATACCTTTACACCTGTTGGAATTGCGATGATTATTGTGGCGGAAGTGAAATATGCTCGGGTATCGACATCCATTCCAACGGTAAATATGTGGTGGGCTCATACGATAAAGCCTAAGAAGCCGATAGATATTATGGCTCATACTATACCCATGTAGCCGAAAGGTTCTTTTTTTCCAGCATAATAGGTTACAATGTGTGAGATTATTCCAAAGCCAGGAAGAATCAAAATGTAGACTTCTGGGTGACCAAAGAACCAAAACAGATGTTGGTATAAAATTGGGTCCCCCCCACCTGCAGGATCGAAGAAAGATGTGTTTAAATTTCGGTCTGTTAGTAGTATTGTGATACCGGCGGCAAGGACGGGTAGTGATAGTAAAAGTAGAACTGCCGTGATTATTACTGATCATACGAATAGAGGGGTTTGGTATTGGGTTATGGAGGGTGGTTTTATGTTGATGCAGGTAGTAATAAAGTTAATGGCCCCAAGAATTGAGGAGACTCCCGCGAGGTGGAGGGAGAAGATGGTTAGATCTACAGAGGCCCCGGCATGGGCTAAGTTCCCGGCTAAGGGAGGGTAGACGGTTCACCCGGTGCCGGCCCCGGCTTCCACCCCCGAGGATGCAAGTAGCAGTAATAGAGAAGGAGGGAGAAGTCAAAAACTCATGTTGTTTATTCGTGGGAAGGCCATATCTGGCGCCCCAATTATTAGGGGGACTAGTCAATTTCCGAACCCGCCGATTATTACAGGCATTACTATAAAGAAAATTATGACAAAAGCATGGGCTGTTACAATGACGTTATAGATCTGATCATCGCCTAGCAGGGCGCCAGGTTGACTTAGTTCAGCCCGAATTAACAGGCTAAGTGCTGTACCAACTATTCCTGCTCAAGCTCCGAAGATTAAGTATAAGGTGCCGATATCTTTGTGGTTGGTTGAGAAGAATCAACGATTAATGGTCACAGGTAAGATGGCCGATAGTAGGTGGCAGGTTGTAGCCCTGTATAGGTGGGTGCCAGTCCCACTCTTATCACAATAGCTTCGTGGTGATTCACGCTAGAGTGCAAATCTAGAGAAGCACACCAAAGGTGTGCCGGAGCTTCTTTTTTTAGAAGAAGCTCAGATTGAAGCCCGCTGGATGGGGCGTTTAGCTGTTAACTAGAAATTTACGGGATCGAGGCCCGTCTGTCTGGGAGGTTTTAGCTTAATTAAAGTGCCTGAGTTGCAATCAGGAGATGTAAGTTAAAGTTTTACATGCCTTCAGGGGCTAGGAGGGTTGAACTCTTATTTAGGGCTTTGAAGGCCCTTGGTTTTGTTAACCTAAGCCTCTTAAAGTATCATTGGGGTTAGGGGTAAGAGGAGTAAGGATGGTAGTAAGAGGGTTGAGATTGTGGTTGTACTTAGTTTAGGTTGGAATCGTCATTTGTGTGTTGTTTGTGTGGTGGTTGGGAACACTGTGAGGGTTGTGATGTAAGATAGTCGTAAGTAAAAGAATAGGCTTAATAGAGCGGAGAGGGCAAGTAGGGCTGCGGTCATTGATAGGTTGTGGGTTGTTAATTCTTGTAAAATTAACCATTTTGGGATAAAGCCTGTTAGCGGGGGGAGCCCTCCTAGAGATATTAGTAGTAAAAATATAAGTGCTATGGTTGAGGGGGAAATTGTTCAAGAGGTGGTTAAATCTTTAATGTTTTTTGCTGTGATGAAGATAAGGATTATAAAGGCAGTAGTTGTTATTATGAGGTATAAAAATAGGTTGAGGAGTATTAAGTTTGAGCTTAGTGTGAGAATTGTAGCTATTCAACCTAGGTGGGCAATTGATGAGAATGCTATGATTTTTCGTGTCTGTGTTTGGTTTATGCCTCCCCACCCTCCGGTCAAGGTTGACAGTAGCCCTATAATTAGAAGTGTATTTGGGTGGATAGCGGGGGCGGCTATATAAAGTAGGGCGAGGGGGGCGAGTTTTTGTCAAGTTGTAATGATTAGTGCTGTTTTTAGTGTTGTGCCTTGTAGGACTTCTGGTAGTCAGAAATGCAGGGGGGCTAGGCCTAGTTTTATGGCTAGAGCTATTGTTATTATGATGCAGGCAGGTTGGTTTGTGAGTTGTGAAATGTCTCAGGTGCTGGTGGATCAGGCATTGATTGTGCTGGCGAATAGGAGTGTGGCTGAGGCAGCAGCTTGGGTAAGGAAATATTTTGTAGCGGCTTCAGTTGCACGGGGATGGTGTTGTTTGGCGATAAGGGGAATAATGGCTAGGGTATTTAGTTCTAATCCGATTCAGGCAAGGAGTCAGTGTGTGCTTGATAGGGTAATGATGGAGCCGGTTGCTACGCTTGAGAGAATCAGTGAAGATATGATTGGGTTCATTAGTATAGGAAGGATTTTAACCAACATTTTCGGGGTATGGGCCCGAAAGCTTAATTAGCTGACTTTACTAGAAAATAGTATAATGAAGTACATAAGATTTTGAGTCTTTTGGTGCAGGTTCGTGTCCTGTTTTTCTAGTGCTTCGAGAAGAAGGAAATAAGGGGATTTTAACCCCTGTGTTTTACTCTATCAAAGTAATCCTTGGGGATTCGGGCATATTTCCTGGTTTATTGTGGGGGGAGTCCTGATAATATTGTTGGGAAAGAGGCATGCCACATTAATAGAGCGAGGGTTAGGGGTAAGAAATTTTTTCATAAGAGGTGTATAAGTTGGTCGTAACGAAAACGAGGGTATGAGGCGCGAGTTCATAAGAATATGATTGTCAGGATAGTTGTTTTTAATATTAGGTTTATTGTGAACACGTCTGGGGGTAGGGAGGTTCCTGGGTTTAGGAAAAGGATGCAGGTTAGGGTATTTATTAGTATGATGTTTGCATATTCAGCTAGGAAAAATAGGGCGAATGGGCCAGCGGCATACTCTACATTAAAGCCAGAGACAAGCTCTGATTCTCCTTCTGTTAAATCAAAGGGGGCCCGGTTTGTTTCTGCTAGTGTTGAGATAAACCATATTATGGCAAGAGGTCATGATGAAATTAGTAGTCATTGGTGTTCTTGTGTAATTGAGAGTATTTGTAGAGTGAAGCCCCCTGTAAGGATAATAATGGTTAGTAAAATAATTCCCAGGGTGACCTCGTATGAGATTGTTTGTGCTACCGCACGTAGGGCGCCAATTAATGGGTATTTTGAGTTGGATGCCCACCCTGATCATAGAATAGAATATACTGCTATGCTTGAGAGGGCTAGTATGAAGAGAAGGCCTAGGTTTATGTCTGCTAAGGTGGCCGGTATTGGGAGGGGGGTTCAAATTATAAGGGCTAGAAATAGGGCTAAGGTCGGGGTTATGATGAAGAGGGCAGGAGAGGAAGAGGAGGGGCGTAAGGGTTCTTTAATAAACAGTTTAATGCCGTCTGCAAATGGTTGTAATAGCCCATAAGGGCCAATGATGTTAGGGCCTTTTCGTAGTTGTATATAACCGAGCACTTTTCGTTCCAGTAGTGTAAGGAAGGCAACAGCTAGTAAGATGGGAATAATATATAATAGGGGATTAATGATATATAAGAGTAATGCATTCATGTATTAGGGAGATGATTTGAACATCTAGTAGAAAGATCTTAGGTCTTTTGCATTCACCTGGCTCTGCCACCCTAATAATTACCCCTTGTCTGGGGGTGTTCTAGGTGCTTTGTTTAGCTTGAGTTTTGTTCAGCTAGTTTTAAGGACGTGTTTATAATATTGGTCCTCTTCTTTGTCCTTTCGTACTGAAGAAGTAAGCGTCATAGATAGAAACCGACCTGGATTGCTCCGGTCTGAACTCAGATCACGTAGGACTGTTAATCGTTGAACAAACGAACCTTTAATAGCGGCTACACCATTTGGGTGTCCTGATCCAACATCGAGGTCGTAAACCTTCTTGTCGATAGGGACTCTTGAAGAAGATAGCGCTGTTATCCCTGGGGTAACTTGGTTCGTTGGTCAGTATGACTGGGTCGGCTTTGTACTTTGGCTTGTTAGCCTTGGTGAGAAGTGGTGGTTCTGTGCTCGGAAGTTTTGTTTTGTTCCGAAGTCGCCCCAACTTAAAACTATGGGCTAGGGGCATTAGTGGTGCTTATTAGCGGTCGTTTTAAGCTCCACAGGGTCTTCTCGTCTTATGTGTTTATCCCAGCTTTTGTACTGGGAGATCAGTTTCACTGATTAGCTATAAGAGACAGGTTTGTCCTCATTTAGCCGTTCATACTAGTCTTTATTTAGAAGACAAGTGATTACGCTACCTTTGCACGGTTAGGATACCGCGGCCGTTTAAAAGTTTCACTGGGCAGGCAGGACCTTTAATACTTGTTTAGCTAAAGGCTATGTTTTTGGTAAACAGTTGGGACAAGGTTTTGCTGAATTCCTTTTACAGCTTTTAATCTATCTTTTTAGCACACCGGTGTCGGGTTGACAGTTTTTGTAACAGTTTTGGCTGTTTAATTGTTGTTCCTGTTTTGGTCTGTTAATGTCCAGTAGGTTTTCTATTTCTGGGTCAAGGGGGTGCTTAAGAGAAGGGCTTCTTGTTACTAGTTCTAGCATTAGTTTGTCTATAATAATAGTGTGGCTCGGTAGGTTTTTAGGAGGTGGCAGACACAGGGGGGATTTATTGTCTTTGTGCTGTGACGCTGTGTTTACTGGTGGCTGCTTTAGGGCCTACTGGGCGTAGGTTATGTTGCTTTCTCTCTAAGTCAGGTTGTATCCTATTTCAATGGGGCTGTACCCCCATTGAATACCTTTTAGGTTAAAATGCGTGCTATTGTTTGCTGGAAGTAACCTAAAGTTGAACTAAAATTCATTTATTGAGCAACCAGCTATCACCAAGTTCGTTTGGCTTTTCACCGCTACTACTAGATCTTCCCACTCTTTTGCCACAGAGATGGGTGCACTCTTACAGTTGTCTTGTAGTAGCTCACTTGGTTTCGGGGGTACAGGCTGAAGTTCTCTTTGTCTGTTTTATTCTGGCTGGACCATGATGCAAGAGGTACAAGGGTTTATCTTTGCTTTGTTTTGCTTGTGTGTTTCATTATTCTTTCAGGGTTCCCTTGCGGTACTTTTTCTGTTGCGCCGTTTTGGTTAGGTTCTATCACATATACTAGTTTTGTCGAATGATTTATTTTGTTAATGAGAGGATTTGTTTATGTGATTGGGCTAGTTGTTTGGCTCAAAAAGGTTAGGATCTCACTAACATTTTTCAATTGTAAGTTGAATGCTTTGTTTTAAGCTACTGGTTGTTGTTCCAAGCACGCCTTCCGGTGCGCTTACCTTGTTACGACTTGCCTCATCTATATTGTTAGTATTTTTATATGTTAAGTTTATTTTTGGACGATGAGAGTGACGGGCGGTGTGTGCGCGCTCCAGAGCAAATTTAAGATAAAGACTCTTATTTAGCTTACTTCTAAATCCTCCTTTGGGTGTGTGTTTCATTACACCTTTCGTATTTTTCTGTGGCAGAAAATGTAGCCCATCTCTTCCATTCTATCTGCTACACCTTGACCTGACGTGTTAGTTGTAAACTTTTTTGCCTACTTTGTTTCTTTCACAGGGTAAGCTGACGACGGCGGTATATAGGCTGAGTTGCAAAGAATGGTGGGGTAAAGCGTGGGGTATCGATTATAGGACAGGCTCCTCTAGGATGATGTGGAGCACCGCCAAGTCCTTTGAGTTTCGAGCTTTTCGCTTGTAGTTCTCTGGCGAATGGTTTTGTGTGTTTAACCATCTATGTTTAGGGCTAGGCATAGTAGGGTATCTAATCCTAGTTTGTTTCCTAGCTTTAGTGAGGTTGAATAGTCTTTTATTTGAAGGCATTTTATTGGTGGAGTTCTTGTGCCAATATATTTTACAGTCTTGGCTTGGTTTTCCTTCAATTTTTTTGACATTATTCTGGTCACGCTTTACGCCGAGGGTCATTGTTTTTGGCCTTTCGTATAACCGCGGTGGCTGGCACGAAATTTACCGGCCAAACTTAATCATAGCTAAGTCAAGCTTTCGCTTATTTCTTAATGTTATTCACTGCTGAGTACCCGTGTGGGTGTGGCGTAGCAAGGTGTTGTGGGCTTCGGTTTGTTAGAGATCCTGATACCTGCTCCACTTGGCTATTCGGGGTTGTGTGGGCATTCTCACTGGGGTGTGGAGGCTTGCATGTGTAATTTTGATTAAAAACAATGGCAAGTTTAGGACCAAAACTTTGTGTTTTTGGGGAAATTTGACTCACCCATCTCAGCATCTTCAGTGCTTCGCTTTAAAAATTTTAAGCTACAATAACATAAAATTTTTGTATAAAAGATAAAAAAAATGTATATATAATCATGTTGTAAATATGCATTACGGCACTGATATTAGTATCCACGACTGCATTTACAATCTGTAGAATGCATGAACTGGTCGTGGACAACCGGTAGTTTTAGTTTGGTCAGATCCTGTTTTAGGGGTTTGGCAGGAGTAAATCTGACTAAGTGAGAAATTACCGGTAAGGGGGGTAGGGGGGTTTGCCATAAAAATTAAGTTGTATTTATTTACGTGTATCAAGCTGAACGTCCGCACCTACACCTACACCGACACCTGCGTTGTGGGTGCGCCTGCACCTGTGTACATGTCTGCGTCTGTGAACGCGCCCGCGCACATGCCTGCACTCGCAAACGCACGTGCGCTGCAGGCGCGCCCGCGTGCTCACGTCCACGTCTGCGCACGTTTGCGCTTGCAAACATACGTGCGCTGCAGGCGCGCCCGCGTGCCCACGTCCACGTCTGCGCACACATTTGCACTTGTATTTTCACCTGCGTCGCATGTGTTCACAGGTGCTTTTTCGTACGTTTTAACACGTTTGTTACTAATTTTATGTCATTCAAGCATTAAACGAAATCGCGTGCTCTATACGTGGGAACGTTTATCACGTGCACCGTAGGTCCAGATCGGACGGCAAATTGTAGGCGACCACTTTAGCAAGCGGCTCTGAGATCCACTCCCCCAAAAAAAATAAAAAAGGCCAGATGCATTGGGGGTCGGGATGCTATGATTTCTCGGCAAAGTGTACATTATGCACCAACCAGAAGCATCGTTAAAAGTGAGAAAGTGTTGGGAATCCTTTGACCGCCCCTGAGGTAGGAACCAGAGGCCTTGGAAAAAGTGAGAAATAGCCAACGTACTCCGTGTGTCCCACGGGGCTAGTAACGGGAGTACACGTCATTAAGGGATTGCTGGTTTCTCGGAGATGGCAGAATATAATAGATAACTGTCGAGCAAGAGAGCAGCAGGGGAGAAGGGTGATGGCATCTAATGGGCATGGTTGGGAGAGGGTAGTGTCCTCATGATATGCGTGAGGCGAAGAGGGCAAATGTCCAATTATACATAATATGTGCTAGATCATTCTAATCTAATCTTCTATGATCTGCATGTGTGAAAGAGGAAAATATTCGAGATGTGTTGTAAGTATGAAATCATTAATAATCTGTCTGTTGTGATATGCGTGTGGACAAGAGGTAAATGTCCGATTATACATAGTATGTCTTAGAACCTTAATTTGAAGTCTTTTGTGATATGCATGAGGTTGAAAATTAATTGTTCGATTATTCTTAGTTTGTGATTGATCATTGACTGATTAACCGGATATGATATGCATGAGGACAAGAGGTGAATGTCCGATTATACATAGTATGTGTAAGATCACCAGCAAAGCAATAAAAAGCCGCCAGGGGCGGCCAGATACGGGTGAATTGAGGTAGAGGACAAAAAAGCCGCCAGGGGCGGCCAGATACGGGTGAATTGAGGTAGAGGACAAAAAAGCCGCCAGGGGCGGCCAGATACGGGTGAATTGAGGTAGAGGACAAAAAAGCCGCCAGGGGCGGCCAGATACGGGTGAATTGAGGTAGAGGACAAAAAAGCCGCCAGGGGCGGCCAGATACGGGTGAATTGAGGTAGAGGGCAAAAAAGCCGCCAGGGGGTAGTTTAAAGTTAGAATGCTAGTTTTGGGGACTAGCGGTGGGGGTTTGAGTCCCCTCTCTCTGATGCCTTAGGGGGTCTTAGTTCCCATCTTTGGCTTACAAGACCAATGCTTTGTCTATTAAGCTACTAAGGCTTAGAGTGGGGCTATCATTTGAGTATTTTATCTTCTAGTTTGGCTGTAATTGGTATGAGGAGGAGGAAAATAGCAAAGTAGAGTATTGAGGCAATTTGTCCGATGATGATGAAGGGGTCCTCTACGGGCTGTCCTCCGATTCACGTGAGGATAATGATATTTGATATAAGGAGTCAAAAGACCCCTTGGGATAGGGGCCGGAAGGTGTTTCCTCGTTGCTTTGATGTATGGAGTATGGGTACGAAGATTAGGATTAGGATTGAAAATAATAAGGCAAGAACGCCTCCTAATTTATTTGGGATTGAGCGTAGGATAGCGTAGGCAAAGAGGAAGTATCACTCGGGTTTAATGTGTGGTGGCGTGACTAAGGGGTTTGCAGGGGTAAAGTTTTCTGGGTCTCCTAGTAAGTTTGGGGAGAAGAGGGCTAGTAGGAGGAGAACGAAGATTAATAATGTTAGGCCTAAAAGGTCTTTATAGGTGTAATAAGGGTGAAATGGGATTTTGTCTGTGTTGGAGTTTAGGCCTGTGGGGTTATTTGATCCTGTTTCGTGGAGGAAAAGGAGGTGAAGTATAGAGGTTCCCATGATAATAAATGGCAGAATAAAATGGAATGAAAAGAATCGGGTGAGTGTTGCGTTGTCTACTGAGAACCCTCCCCAGATTCATTCTACCAAGGTTGTTCCGATATAGGGAATTGCTGAAAGAAGGTTAGTAATGACGGTGGCCCCTCAAAAAGATATCTGGCCCCATGGAAGTACGTAGCCCACAAAGGCTGTTGCCATTACAAGGAGAAGAAGAACGACCCCAATGTTTCAGGTTTCTTTGTATATGTAAGAGCCGTAGTATAAGCCCCGTCCGATATGGAGGTAAATGCAAATAAAGAATATGGAGGCCCCATTGGCGTGCAGGTTTCGGATTAGCCACCCGTATTGTACGTCTCGACAAATGTGTGCGATTGATGAAAATGCTGAAGAGATGTCTGCTGTGTAGTGTATAGCAAGGAATAGGCCAGTTAGGACTTGTGCGATTAGACAAAATCCAAGTAGTGAGCCAAAATTTCATCATGCTGAGATATTTGATGGGGTGGGGAGGTCAATGAATGTGTTGTTTACAATCTTTAGGATTGGGTGAGTTTTTCGTAGGTTGTGGGTCATTAGTTTTTGTAGTTGAATACAACAGTGGTTTTTCGTGCCGCAGGTCTTGGTTAAAGTCCAGGCAAAAATTATGGTTTATTTTATTTTTTTATTATCTTTTTGTTTATTGGGGGGGTTGGTGGCTGTTGCCTCAAACCCATCCCCGCTTTATGGTGCGGTTGGGTTGGTGGTTGCTGCTGCCGTTGGGTGTGGTGTGTTGGTTTGATTGGGTAGTTCTTTTGTTTCTTTGGTCTTATTTTTGATTTATTTAGGGGGAATGTTGGTGGTATTTGCTTATTCTGTAGCGTTGGCGGCTGAGCCCTACCCTGAGACATGGGGGAGCTGGTCTGTTGGGTTGTATGTTGGGGGGTATTTTGTTTTGGTGACGGTGTTGTTTGTGGTATTTGGTGGGGGGTGGGTGGTGGAGGGGTTTGGAGTTGTTGGGGTTGATTGTGTAGGGTTACATTTTGTTCGTGCGGACTTTAGTGGGGTGTCTTTGTTATATTCATGGGGGGGTGGCTGTTTATTAATTTCCGGGTGAGGCTTATTGCTGGCTTTATTTGTTGCGTTAGAGCTGTCACGTGGGTTGGCGCGGGGGGCTTTGCGGGTAATTAGATTAAAATAAAAATGAGCACCGAGGTCATAAATAGGACAAATATGATTAAGTAGGCTTTAATAAGACCTTTGTTGGCAGTAGAAATGCTGTTGACCATGGGGGTGTTGGTTATTGTTAGTATTTTTGGACCAATTTTTTCATACCATAGTTGGTCGTTTAGGTGTGAGGCAAGGTTTTGTCCTTGTATGAGTGAAATGTTTGGGTGGGTTCGGTGAATGATTATGTTGAAGAATCCTAGTTGGTTTGAGAAGTTGTTTAACTTATTATGTTTTGGAGTCAAGAGTGTTGTTGTTTGGGTGGCTAGTTCTAAAGCATATAAAAGGCCTAAGATTGTTACGAGTAATGCGGACAGTTTTATGTTTGTTGATATGGTTAATGCTGTTGTTTTGATTGGAAGAACAGAGGAGATAAGGAGTAAGCCAGTTAAAATGCTTCCTGTTGCGAGGCGAACAAGGGGGTTGGTTAGGGTTTTATTGTTTTCGGAAATGATGACAAGAGTGTTCCCTCGGGAGGTGTTTATTTGTACGTAGAAGATTAGTCGTAGGCTGTAGG
>NW_027101640.1:0-17100 GCF_035046505.1 Tiliqua scincoides
TGGGCAGAGTAGGCAGTTAGTATAAATAAAACAACTAATTTCGACTTAGTAGCCCCAGGTTTTAACCCTGGACTGCCATATGACAACATATTTTACCTTTTCCTCTGCCTTCGTACTCGGAATTTTAGGGTTGGCCCTACACCGAACACACTTAGTTTCCGCACTACTCTGTATCGAAGCCATAATATTAGCCCTCTTTATAGCACTTACAGCATTCTCATCTACACTACAACTCCCCTCCACAAACATTTCTCCCATTCTCCTCCTTGCTTTTTCTGCCTGTGAAGCAGGAACTGGCCTCGCCTTATTAGTGGCAACCTCTCGAACACATGGCTCGGACCATCTTAAAAACCTAAACCTCTTACAATGCTAAAAATTCTTTTACCTACCCTTATATTAATTCCAACAGCCCTTCTATCAAAACAAAACATCCTTTTCACAATATACACCTCCTACTCAATACTACTTGCACTAATAAGTCTAGTCTGATTTAAGTATCCTCTAAACCCTAGCATAATATTCTCCTCTTCCTACCTAAACATTGACTCAATTTCCGCCCCATTAATAATCCTTTCCTGCTGACTTCTCCCACTAATAGCCCTAGCTAGCCAAAACCACCTCCAACACGAACCTCTTGCTCGAAAACGAAACTTTTTAGTAGTCATTACAACCCTACAAGTTGCCCTATTATTAACATTCTCCGCAACCGAATTCACCCTATTTTACATTATATTCGAAACAACATTAATTCCCACCCTCATTGTTATTACACGATGGGGAAACCAAGCCGAGCGACTTTCCGCAGGGACATACTTTCTATTTTACACACTTGCTGGATCTCTCCCCCTATTAGTTGCTATTCTATTTTTAAACACTAAATACTCCAACATTTCAATAGTAATAATAAACCTAATTCAACCAGAAACCCCCCACTCATGAACAAATAACATACTATGACTTGCCTGCTTAATCGCCTTCCTAGTGAAAATGCCTTTATATGGCCTCCACCTCTGACTCCCAAAAGCCCATGTGGAAGCCCCTATCGCTGGCTCAATGGTTCTGGCTGCAATTTTACTGAAACTCGGAGGCTACGGTATCATTCGAATCACCCCCCTACTAAACCCACTCTCAACAAAACTATACTACCCCTTTATTATTCTAGCCATTTGAGGCATCATCATAACCAGCTCAATCTGCCTACGACAAACTGACTTAAAATCTTTAATCGCTTACTCATCAGTAAGCCACATAGGCCTCGTAATTGCAGCCGCTTTGATTCAAACCCCATGAAGCCTAACAGGAGCAATTTTACTGATAATTGCCCACGGCCTTACCTCATCAATACTATTTTGTCTAGCAAACACAAACTATGAACGCACCCATAGCCGAACACTCCTTCTAGCCCGCGGCCTGCAACTTATTCTTCCTCTAACAATATCCTGGTGGCTTATAGCTAACTTAATAAATATGGCCCTCCCCCCCACAATTAATCTCACAGGCGAACTTCTAATCATAACATCATTATTCAACTGGTCCCCCCTAACAATCCTCATAACAGGAGTAGGCACTCTCTTAACAGCCACCTACTCACTTCATATATTTTTAACAACCCAACGAGGAAAGCTCCCACAACACGCTATCCAAACAAACCCGACATACACCCGAGAACACCTGCTACTGGTCCTACACATCCTCCCGATACTTATACTTATAATAAAACCCGAACTAATCATAGGCCCCCTTCCTTGTTGTCATAGTTTAACAAAAACATTAGAATGTGGATCTAAAAATAGAAGTTCAAACCTTCTTAATGACCGAGGGGTATTGTATACAAAGAACTGCTAACTCTGCGTCCTGGGATTAACCCCCCAGACTCCTCACTTTTAAAGGATCAGAGTTTAATCCATTGGTCTTAGGAGCCAAAATTCTTGGTGCAATTCCAAGTAAAAGTACATGCACAACATCCCCCACACCACCATAGCCGCTACCTTTCTATTCCTAATAATTCCCATCACAATAACCCTATACCCTCTACAAAACCAATGACACCTCTCCCATGTAAAGGTAGCTGTGCAAACAGCATTTTTTACCAGCATAATCCCCCTGTTTATCTTCATTAACTATGGACTAGAATTCACAACTACAAACATCCACTGAATCAACATCTCTAATTTTAGCATCAACATTAGCTTCATGCTAGACACCTACGCAATTACATTTTTACCCATCGCACTCTTTGTCACATGATCCATCTTGGAGTTTGCCGCATGATATATGACCTCAGACCCCTTTATCAACCGATTTTTTAAGTATCTTCTCCTATTCTTACTAGCTATATTAATTCTTGTTACCGCAAATAATATCTTCCAGCTTTTTATTGGGTGGGAGGGGGTTGGAATTATATCCTTTCTATTAATCGGGTGATGATTCTCACGTTCCGACGCAAACTCATCCGCCCTACAGGCAGTCATTTATAACCGAGTTGGGGATATTGGCCTTATCCTAACAATAGCCTGACTTGCTATAAACACAACCACCTGAGAATTTCATCAACTATTTACTAACCCAAACTCAGTCACCCTTGTCCCCCTCTTGGGTTTAATCTTAGCTGCCGCAGGAAAGTCTGCCCAATTTGGCCTTCACCCATGATTACCAGCAGCCATAGAAGGTCCTACTCCCGTCTCTGCCTTACTCCACTCCAGCACAATGGTTGTGGCAGGTGTATTCCTACTAATTCGCCTCCACCCCCTATTAGAAACAAACACAACAGCCCTATCCACCTGCCTTTGTCTAGGTGCAATAACAACCTTATTCACAGCAATTTGTGCCCTCACACAAAACGATATTAAAAAAATCATCGCCTTCTCAACCTCAAGCCAGCTTGGGTTGATAATGGTCACCGTAGGATTAAACCAACCACAACTAGCCTTCTTTCATATTTCAACCCACGCATTCTTTAAAGCCATGTTATTCCTCTGTTCTGGGTCGATCATTCATAATTTATCAGACGAACAGGACATCCGAAAGATAGGAGGCATTAACAAAGCAATACCCGTTACCACCTCCTGCCTAACCATCGGCAGCCTTGCCCTAATAGGAACCCCCTTTCTATCCGGCTTTTTCTCAAAAGACACCATCATCGAAACAATAAATACCTCCTACCTTAACGCCTGAGCCCTAATACTAACTCTCACAGCAACGGCCCTAACGGCCGCCTACAGCCTACGACTAATCTTCTACGTACAAATAAACACCTCCCGAGGGAACACTCTTGTCATCATTTCCGAAAACAATAAAACCCTAACCAACCCCCTTGTTCGCCTCGCAACAGGAAGCATTTTAACTGGCTTACTCCTTATCTCCTCTGTTCTTCCAATCAAAACAACAGCATTAACCATATCAACAAACATAAAACTGTCCGCATTACTCGTAACAATCTTAGGCCTTTTATATGCTTTAGAACTAGCCACCCAAACAACAACACTCTTGACTCCAAAACATAATAAGTTAAACAACTTCTCAAACCAACTAGGATTCTTCAACATAATCATTCACCGAACCCACCCAAACATTTCACTCATACAAGGACAAAACCTTGCCTCACACCTAAACGACCAACTATGGTATGAAAAAATTGGTCCAAAAATACTAACAATAACCAACACCCCCATGGTCAACAGCATTTCTACTGCCAACAAAGGTCTTATTAAAGCCTACTTAATCATATTTGTCCTATTTATGACCTCGGTGCTCATTTTTATTTTAATCTAATTACCCGCAAAGCCCCCCGCGCCAACCCACGTGACAGCTCTAACGCAACAAATAAAGCCAGCAATAAGCCTCACCCGGAAATTAATAAACAGCCACCCCCCCATGAATATAACAAAGACACCCCACTAAAGTCCGCACGAACAAAATGTAACCCTACACAATCAACCCCAACAACTCCAAACCCCTCCACCACCCACCCCCCACCAAATACCACAAACAACACCGTCACCAAAACAAAATACCCCCCAACATACAACCCAACAGACCAGCTCCCCCATGTCTCAGGGTAGGGCTCAGCCGCCAACGCTACAGAATAAGCAAATACCACCAACATTCCCCCTAAATAAATCAAAAATAAGACCAAAGAAACAAAAGAACTACCCAATCAAACCAACACACCACACCCAACGGCAGCAGCAACCACCAACCCAACCGCACCATAAAGCGGGGATGGGTTTGAGGCAACAGCCACCAACCCCCCCAATAAACAAAAAGATAATAAAAAAATAAAATAAACCATAATTTTTGCCTGGACTTTAACCAAGACCTGCGGCACGAAAAACCACTGTTGTATTCAACTACAAAAACTAATGACCCACAACCTACGAAAAACTCACCCAATCCTAAAGATTGTAAACAACACATTCATTGACCTCCCCACCCCATCAAATATCTCAGCATGATGAAATTTTGGCTCACTACTTGGATTTTGTCTAATCGCACAAGTCCTAACTGGCCTATTCCTTGCTATACACTACACAGCAGACATCTCTTCAGCATTTTCATCAATCGCACACATTTGTCGAGACGTACAATACGGGTGGCTAATCCGAAACCTGCACGCCAATGGGGCCTCCATATTCTTTATTTGCATTTACCTCCATATCGGACGGGGCTTATACTACGGCTCTTACATATACAAAGAAACCTGAAACATTGGGGTCGTTCTTCTTCTCCTTGTAATGGCAACAGCCTTTGTGGGCTACGTACTTCCATGGGGCCAGATATCTTTTTGAGGGGCCACCGTCATTACTAACCTTCTTTCAGCAATTCCCTATATCGGAACAACCTTGGTAGAATGAATCTGGGGAGGGTTCTCAGTAGACAACGCAACACTCACCCGATTCTTTTCATTCCATTTTATTCTGCCATTTATTATCATGGGAACCTCTATACTTCACCTCCTTTTCCTCCACGAAACAGGATCAAATAACCCCACAGGCCTAAACTCCAACACAGACAAAATCCCATTTCACCCTTATTACACCTATAAAGACCTTTTAGGCCTAACATTATTAATCTTCGTTCTCCTCCTACTAGCCCTCTTCTCCCCAAACTTACTAGGAGACCCAGAAAACTTTACCCCTGCAAACCCCTTAGTCACGCCACCACACATTAAACCCGAGTGATACTTCCTCTTTGCCTACGCTATCCTACGCTCAATCCCAAATAAATTAGGAGGCGTTCTTGCCTTATTATTTTCAATCCTAATCCTAATCTTCGTACCCATACTCCATACATCAAAGCAACGAGGAAACACCTTCCGGCCCCTATCCCAAGGGGTCTTTTGACTCCTTATATCAAATATCATTATCCTCACGTGAATCGGAGGACAGCCCGTAGAGGACCCCTTCATCATCATCGGACAAATTGCCTCAATACTCTACTTTGCTATTTTCCTCCTCCTCATACCAATTACAGCCAAACTAGAAGATAAAATACTCAAATGATAGCCCCACTCTAAGCCTTAGTAGCTTAATAGACAAAGCATTGGTCTTGTAAGCCAAAGATGGGAACTAAGACCCCCTAAGGCATCAGAGAGAGGGGACTCAAACCCCCACCGCTAGTCCCCAAAACTAGCATTCTAACTTTAAACTACCCCCTGGCGGCTTTTTTGCCCTCTACCTCAATTCACCCGTATCTGGCCGCCCCTGGCGGCTTTTTTGTCCTCTACCTCAATTCACCCGTATCTGGCCGCCCCTGGCGGCTTTTTTGTCCTCTACCTCAATTCACCCGTATCTGGCCGCCCCTGGCGGCTTTTTTGTCCTCTACCTCAATTCACCCGTATCTGGCCGCCCCTGGCGGCTTTTTTGTCCTCTACCTCAATTCACCCGTATCTGGCCGCCCCTGGCGGCTTTTTATTGCTTTGCTGGTGATCTTACACATACTATGTATAATCGGACATTCACCTCTTGTCCTCATGCATATCATATCCGGTTAATCAGTCAATGATCAATCACAAACTAAGAATAATCGAACAATTAATTTTCAACCTCATGCATATCACAAAAGACTTCAAATTAAGGTTCTAAGACATACTATGTATAATCGGACATTTACCTCTTGTCCACACGCATATCACAACAGACAGATTATTAATGATTTCATACTTACAACACATCTCGAATATTTTCCTCTTTCACACATGCAGATCATAGAAGATTAGATTAGAATGATCTAGCACATATTATGTATAATTGGACATTTGCCCTCTTCGCCTCACGCATATCATGAGGACACTACCCTCTCCCAACCATGCCCATTAGATGCCATCACCCTTCTCCCCTGCTGCTCTCTTGCTCGACAGTTATCTATTATATTCTGCCATCTCCGAGAAACCAGCAATCCCTTAATGACGTGTACTCCCGTTACTAGCCCCGTGGGACACACGGAGTACGTTGGCTATTTCTCACTTTTTCCAAGGCCTCTGGTTCCTACCTCAGGGGCGGTCAAAGGATTCCCAACACTTTCTCACTTTTAACGATGCTTCTGGTTGGTGCATAATGTACACTTTGCCGAGAAATCATAGCATCCCGACCCCCAATGCATCTGGCCTTTTTTATTTTTTTTGGGGGAGTGGATCTCAGAGCCGCTTGCTAAAGTGGTCGCCTACAATTTGCCGTCCGATCTGGACCTACGGTGCACGTGATAAACGTTCCCACGTATAGAGCACGCGATTTCGTTTAATGCTTGAATGACATAAAATTAGTAACAAACGTGTTAAAACGTACGAAAAAGCACCTGTGAACACATGCGACGCAGGTGAAAATACAAGTGCAAATGTGTGCGCAGACGTGGACGTGGGCACGCGGGCGCGCCTGCAGCGCACGTATGTTTGCAAGCGCAAACGTGCGCAGACGTGGACGTGAGCACGCGGGCGCGCCTGCAGCGCACGTGCGTTTGCGAGTGCAGGCATGTGCGCGGGCGCGTTCACAGACGCAGACATGTACACAGGTGCAGGCGCACCCACAACGCAGGTGTCGGTGTAGGTGTAGGTGCGGACGTTCAGCTTGATACACGTAAATAAATACAACTTAATTTTTATGGCAAACCCCCCTACCCCCCTTACCGGTAATTTCTCACTTAGTCAGATTTACTCCTGCCAAACCCCTAAAACAGGATCTGACCAAACTAAAACTACCGGTTGTCCACGACCAGTTCATGCATTCTACAGATTGTAAATGCAGTCGTGGATACTAATATCAGTGCCGTAATGCATATTTACAACATGATTATATATACATTTTTTTTATCTTTTATACAAAAATTTTATGTTATTGTAGCTTAAAATTTTTAAAGCGAAGCACTGAAGATGCTGAGATGGGTGAGTCAAATTTCCCCAAAAACACAAAGTTTTGGTCCTAAACTTGCCATTGTTTTTAATCAAAATTACACATGCAAGCCTCCACACCCCAGTGAGAATGCCCACACAACCCCGAATAGCCAAGTGGAGCAGGTATCAGGATCTCTAACAAACCGAAGCCCACAACACCTTGCTACGCCACACCCACACGGGTACTCAGCAGTGAATAACATTAAGAAATAAGCGAAAGCTTGACTTAGCTATGATTAAGTTTGGCCGGTAAATTTCGTGCCAGCCACCGCGGTTATACGAAAGGCCAAAAACAATGACCCTCGGCGTAAAGCGTGACCAGAATAATGTCAAAAAAATTGAAGGAAAACCAAGCCAAGACTGTAAAATATATTGGCACAAGAACTCCACCAATAAAATGCCTTCAAATAAAAGACTATTCAACCTCACTAAAGCTAGGAAACAAACTAGGATTAGATACCCTACTATGCCTAGCCCTAAACATAGATGGTTAAACACACAAAACCATTCGCCAGAGAACTACAAGCGAAAAGCTCGAAACTCAAAGGACTTGGCGGTGCTCCACATCATCCTAGAGGAGCCTGTCCTATAATCGATACCCCACGCTTTACCCCACCATTCTTTGCAACTCAGCCTATATACCGCCGTCGTCAGCTTACCCTGTGAAAGAAACAAAGTAGGCAAAAAAGTTTACAACTAACACGTCAGGTCAAGGTGTAGCAGATAGAATGGAAGAGATGGGCTACATTTTCTGCCACAGAAAAATACGAAAGGTGTAATGAAACACACACCCAAAGGAGGATTTAGAAGTAAGCTAAATAAGAGTCTTTATCTTAAATTTGCTCTGGAGCGCGCACACACCGCCCGTCACTCTCATCGTCCAAAAATAAACTTAACATATAAAAATACTAACAATATAGATGAGGCAAGTCGTAACAAGGTAAGCGCACCGGAAGGCGTGCTTGGAACAACAACCAGTAGCTTAAAACAAAGCATTCAACTTACAATTGAAAAATGTTAGTGAGATCCTAACCTTTTTGAGCCAAACAACTAGCCCAATCACATAAACAAATCCTCTCATTAACAAAATAAATCATTCGACAAAACTAGTATATGTGATAGAACCTAACCAAAACGGCGCAACAGAAAAAGTACCGCAAGGGAACCCTGAAAGAATAATGAAACACACAAGCAAAACAAAGCAAAGATAAACCCTTGTACCTCTTGCATCATGGTCCAGCCAGAATAAAACAGACAAAGAGAACTTCAGCCTGTACCCCCGAAACCAAGTGAGCTACTACAAGACAACTGTAAGAGTGCACCCATCTCTGTGGCAAAAGAGTGGGAAGATCTAGTAGTAGCGGTGAAAAGCCAAACGAACTTGGTGATAGCTGGTTGCTCAATAAATGAATTTTAGTTCAACTTTAGGTTACTTCCAGCAAACAATAGCACGCATTTTAACCTAAAAGGTATTCAATGGGGGTACAGCCCCATTGAAATAGGATACAACCTGACTTAGAGAGAAAGCAACATAACCTACGCCCAGTAGGCCCTAAAGCAGCCACCAGTAAACACAGCGTCACAGCACAAAGACAATAAATCCCCCCTGTGTCTGCCACCTCCTAAAAACCTACCGAGCCACACTATTATTATAGACAAACTAATGCTAGAACTAGTAACAAGAAGCCCTTCTCTTAAGCACCCCCTTGACCCAGAAATAGAAAACCTACTGGACATTAACAGACCAAAACAGGAACAACAATTAAACAGCCAAAACTGTTACAAAAACTGTCAACCCGACACCGGTGTGCTAAAAAGATAGATTAAAAGCTGTAAAAGGAATTCAGCAAAACCTTGTCCCAACTGTTTACCAAAAACATAGCCTTTAGCTAAACAAGTATTAAAGGTCCTGCCTGCCCAGTGAAACTTTTAAACGGCCGCGGTATCCTAACCGTGCAAAGGTAGCGTAATCACTTGTCTTCTAAATAAAGACTAGTATGAACGGCTAAATGAGGACAAACCTGTCTCTTATAGCTAATCAGTGAAACTGATCTCCCAGTACAAAAGCTGGGATAAACACATAAGACGAGAAGACCCTGTGGAGCTTAAAACGACCGCTAATAAGCACCACTAATGCCCCTAGCCCATAGTTTTAAGTTGGGGCGACTTCGGAACAAAACAAAACTTCCGAGCACAGAACCACCACTTCTCACCAAGGCTAACAAGCCAAAGTACAAAGCCGACCCAGTCATACTGACCAACGAACCAAGTTACCCCAGGGATAACAGCGCTATCTTCTTCAAGAGTCCCTATCGACAAGAAGGTTTACGACCTCGATGTTGGATCAGGACACCCAAATGGTGTAGCCGCTATTAAAGGTTCGTTTGTTCAACGATTAACAGTCCTACGTGATCTGAGTTCAGACCGGAGCAATCCAGGTCGGTTTCTATCTATGACGCTTACTTCTTCAGTACGAAAGGACAAAGAAGAGAGGACCAATATTATAAACACGTCCTTAAAACTAGCTGAACAAAACTCAAGCTAAACAAAGCACCTAGAACACCCCCAGACAAGGGGTAATTATTAGGGTGGCAGAGCCAGGTGAATGCAAAAGACCTAAGATCTTTCTACTAGATGTTCAAATCATCTCCCTAATACATGAATGCATTACTCTTATATATCATTAATCCCCTATTATATATTATTCCCATCTTACTAGCTGTTGCCTTCCTTACACTACTGGAACGAAAAGTGCTCGGTTATATACAACTACGAAAAGGCCCTAACATCATTGGCCCTTATGGGCTATTACAACCATTTGCAGACGGCATTAAACTGTTTATTAAAGAACCCTTACGCCCCTCCTCTTCCTCTCCTGCCCTCTTCATCATAACCCCGACCTTAGCCCTATTTCTAGCCCTTATAATTTGAACCCCCCTCCCAATACCGGCCACCTTAGCAGACATAAACCTAGGCCTTCTCTTCATACTAGCCCTCTCAAGCATAGCAGTATATTCTATTCTATGATCAGGGTGGGCATCCAACTCAAAATACCCATTAATTGGCGCCCTACGTGCGGTAGCACAAACAATCTCATACGAGGTCACCCTGGGAATTATTTTACTAACCATTATTATCCTTACAGGGGGCTTCACTCTACAAATACTCTCAATTACACAAGAACACCAATGACTACTAATTTCATCATGACCTCTTGCCATAATATGGTTTATCTCAACACTAGCAGAAACAAACCGGGCCCCCTTTGATTTAACAGAAGGAGAATCAGAGCTTGTCTCTGGCTTTAATGTAGAGTATGCCGCTGGCCCATTCGCCCTATTTTTCCTAGCTGAATATGCAAACATCATACTAATAAATACCCTAACCTGCATCCTTTTCCTAAACCCAGGAACCTCCCTACCCCCAGACGTGTTCACAATAAACCTAATATTAAAAACAACTATCCTGACAATCATATTCTTATGAACTCGCGCCTCATACCCTCGTTTTCGTTACGACCAACTTATACACCTCTTATGAAAAAATTTCTTACCCCTAACCCTCGCTCTATTAATGTGGCATGCCTCTTTCCCAACAATATTATCAGGACTCCCCCCACAATAAACCAGGAAATATGCCCGAATCCCCAAGGATTACTTTGATAGAGTAAAACACAGGGGTTAAAATCCCCTTATTTCCTTCTTCTCGAAGCACTAGAAAAACAGGACACGAACCTGCACCAAAAGACTCAAAATCTTATGTACTTCATTATACTATTTTCTAGTAAAGTCAGCTAATTAAGCTTTCGGGCCCATACCCCGAAAATGTTGGTTAAAATCCTTCCTATACTAATGAACCCAATCATATCTTCACTGATTCTCTCAAGCGTAGCAACCGGCTCCATCATTACCCTATCAAGCACACACTGACTCCTTGCCTGAATCGGATTAGAACTAAATACCCTAGCCATTATTCCCCTTATCGCCAAACAACACCATCCCCGTGCAACTGAAGCCGCTACAAAATATTTCCTTACCCAAGCTGCTGCCTCAGCCACACTCCTATTCGCCAGCACAATCAATGCCTGATCCACCAGCACCTGAGACATTTCACAACTCACAAACCAACCTGCCTGCATCATAATAACAATAGCTCTAGCCATAAAACTAGGCCTAGCCCCCCTGCATTTCTGACTACCAGAAGTCCTACAAGGCACAACACTAAAAACAGCACTAATCATTACAACTTGACAAAAACTCGCCCCCCTCGCCCTACTTTATATAGCCGCCCCCGCTATCCACCCAAATACACTTCTAATTATAGGGCTACTGTCAACCTTGACCGGAGGGTGGGGAGGCATAAACCAAACACAGACACGAAAAATCATAGCATTCTCATCAATTGCCCACCTAGGTTGAATAGCTACAATTCTCACACTAAGCTCAAACTTAATACTCCTCAACCTATTTTTATACCTCATAATAACAACTACTGCCTTTATAATCCTTATCTTCATCACAGCAAAAAACATTAAAGATTTAACCACCTCTTGAACAATTTCCCCCTCAACCATAGCACTTATATTTTTACTACTAATATCTCTAGGAGGGCTCCCCCCGCTAACAGGCTTTATCCCAAAATGGTTAATTTTACAAGAATTAACAACCCACAACCTATCAATGACCGCAGCCCTACTTGCCCTCTCCGCTCTATTAAGCCTATTCTTTTACTTACGACTATCTTACATCACAACCCTCACAGTGTTCCCAACCACCACACAAACAACACACAAATGACGATTCCAACCTAAACTAAGTACAACCACAATCTCAACCCTCTTACTACCATCCTTACTCCTCTTACCCCTAACCCCAATGATACTTTAAGAGGCTTAGGTTAACAAAACCAAGGGCCTTCAAAGCCCTAAATAAGAGTTCAACCCTCCTAGCCCCTGAAGGCATGTAAAACTTTAACTTACATCTCCTGATTGCAACTCAGGCACTTTAATTAAGCTAAAACCTCCCAGACAGACGGGCCTCGATCCCGTAAATTTCTAGTTAACAGCTAAACGCCCCATCCAGCGGGCTTCAATCTGAGCTTCTTCTAAAAAAAGAAGCTCCGGCACACCTTTGGTGTGCTTCTCTAGATTTGCACTCTAGCGTGAATCACCACGAAGCTATTGTGATAAGAGTGGGACTGGCACCCACCTATACAGGGCTACAACCTGCCACCTACTATCGGCCATCTTACCTGTGACCATTAATCGTTGATTCTTCTCAACCAACCACAAAGATATCGGCACCTTATACTTAATCTTCGGAGCTTGAGCAGGAATAGTTGGTACAGCACTTAGCCTGTTAATTCGGGCTGAACTAAGTCAACCTGGCGCCCTGCTAGGCGATGATCAGATCTATAACGTCATTGTAACAGCCCATGCTTTTGTCATAATTTTCTTTATAGTAATGCCTGTAATAATCGGCGGGTTCGGAAATTGACTAGTCCCCCTAATAATTGGGGCGCCAGATATGGCCTTCCCACGAATAAACAACATGAGTTTTTGACTTCTCCCTCCTTCTCTATTACTGCTACTTGCATCCTCGGGGGTGGAAGCCGGGGCCGGCACCGGGTGAACCGTCTACCCTCCCTTAGCCGGGAACTTAGCCCATGCCGGGGCCTCTGTAGATCTAACCATCTTCTCCCTCCACCTCGCGGGAGTCTCCTCAATTCTTGGGGCCATTAACTTTATTACTACCTGCATCAACATAAAACCACCCTCCATAACCCAATACCAAACCCCTCTATTCGTATGATCAGTAATAATCACGGCAGTTCTACTTTTACTATCACTACCCGTCCTTGCCGCCGGTATCACAATACTACTAACAGACCGAAATTTAAACACATCTTTCTTCGATCCTGCAGGTGGGGGGGACCCAATTTTATACCAACATCTGTTTTGGTTCTTTGGTCACCCAGAAGTCTACATTTTGATTCTTCCTGGCTTTGGAATAATCTCACACATTGTAACCTATTATGCTGGAAAAAAAGAACCTTTCGGCTACATGGGTATAGTATGAGCCATAATATCTATCGGCTTCTTAGGCTTTATCGTATGAGCCCACCACATATTTACCGTTGGAATGGATGTCGATACCCGAGCATATTTCACTTCCGCCACAATAATCATCGCAATTCCAACAGGTGTAAAGGTATTTAGCTGGCTCGCAACTTTACATGGGGGCATAATCAAATGAGATGCTGCCATACTCTGGGCCCTGGGCTTCATTTTCCTATTTACTGTGGGAGGCCTAACAGGCATTGTACTTGCCAACTCATCCTTAGACATTGTTCTTCATGACACATATTACGTCGTAGCTCATTTCCACTATGTATTATCCATAGGTGCCGTATTTGCAATCATAGGAGGCTTTGTACATTGATTTCCCCTATTTTCAGGCTATACACTTCATCAAACTTGAACAAAAGTCCAATTTGGTGTCATATTTGCCGGGGTTAATCTGACCTTCTTCCCTCAACACTTCCTTGGGCTATCAGGAATGCCCCGCCGTTACTCCGACTATCCTGACGCATATACCATCTGAAATACTTTATCATCAATTGGCTCACTAATTTCTCTAGTAGCCGTAATCATAATAATGTTTATCATTTGAGAAGCATTCGCAGCTAAACGAGAAGTTTTCGCCCTAGAACTAACAAACACAAACCTAGAATGACTTCACGGCTGCCCACCCCCTTATCACACTTACGAAGAACCAACATATGTACAAACAAACTCAAGAAAGGGAGGAATCGAACCGCCTTCTACTGGTTTCAAGCCAATCACATAGCCAAGATGCTTCTTTCTCATGAGACCCTAGTAAATTTATTATGTAGCCCTGTCAGAGCTAAGTTATAGGTTAGCCCCTATGGGCCTCATGATGGCACACCCCGCTCAACTCGGATTTCAAGACGCAGCATCTCCCATTATAGAAGAGCTCTTACATTTTCATGACCACGCCATTATAATTGTCTTCTTAATTAGTGCTTTAGTATTATACATTATTTCTTTAATAATAACAACAAAGCTAACACACACAAATACCATAGACGCCCAAGAAGTAGAAATAATCTGAACAATTCTTCCTGCAATCATTTTAATCTTAATTGCCCTCCCTTCCCTTCGCATTCTCTACCTCATAGATGAAATCAACAACCCACACCTAACTGTTAAAGCTCTCGGCCACCAATGATATTGGAGCTATGAGTACACAGACTATCAAGATCTCGCATTTGACTCTTACATAATTCCCTCACAAGACCTCCCTCAAGGACACCTCCGTCTATTAGAAGTAGATCACCGAATAGTAGTTCCAATAGAATCCCCAATTCGCATACTAATCTCCGCAGAAGATGTCCTGCACTCATGGGCCGTACCCGCCCTCGGCATTAAAACAGATGCCATTCCCGGACGACTAAATCAAACAACCTTTATCACTTCTCACCCAGGCTTGTTCTATGGACAATGCTCAGAAATCTGCGGATCTAACCACAGCTTCATGCCCATTGTAGTAGAAGCAATTCCACTAAAACACTTTGAAGACTGAACCACAACAATACTCACTGCATCACTAAGAAGCTTTTATCAGCGTTAGCCTTTTAAGCTAAAGAAGGAGACAACACCTGCCCCCTTAGTGATATGCCTCAATTAAACCCTGCCCCCTGATTAATAATCCTCCTACTTTCATGAACAATCTTATTAACAATTCTCCAAACCAAAACTTTAATAATAACCTCTCAAAATCTCCCAATCCAAAACACCCCCACACCTAAAGCCTCACCTTGAAACTGACCATGAATTTAAGCTTCTTCGACCAATTTTTAAGCCCACAACTCCTTGGAATCCCCCTTATCACCCTAGCAATAATCCTGCCACCAACCCTAATTTTTACAAAAACAAGCCGACTTATCTTAAATCGGCTAGAAACGGTACAAACATGAGCAATCTTTATATTTGTAAAACAACTTATATTACCCCTAAACAAACCAGGCCACAAATGAGCCGCACTCTTAACCTCACTTATATTATTCCTTCTCCTATTCAATTTGCTAGGACTTTTCCCTTATACATTCACCCCAACTACCCAGCTATCAATAAATATGGGTTTAGCAGTACCCTTATGACTAGCAACTGTATTAATTGGCTTACGCAATCAACCAACCCTTTCATTAGGCCACCTTCTACCAGAAGGCACCCCAACCCCTCTCGTACCTGTTCTCATTATTATCGAAACAATTAGCCTACTCATTCGCCCTCTTGCACTAGGCGTTCGACTAACAGCCAACTTAACAGCAGGTCACCTGCTAATCCAACTTATTTCTACCGCCGTATTTGTAATACTACCCATAATAACTGCAACCGCAACACTAACCTTTATTGTCCTCTTACTTTTAACTATTCTAGAGGTCGCAGTAGCAATTATTCAAGCCTACGTCTTCACTTTACTATTAAGCCTATACCTACAAGAAAATACTTAATGATCCACCAAGCACATGCCTATCATATAGTAGACCAAAGCCCCTGGCCCCTAACAGGCGCAATCGCTGCCTTACTTATAACATCCGGACTCGCCGTCTGATTTCACTTCAACAATATACTATTAATGAATATCGGCCTAATTATCCTCCTTCTAACAATACTACAATGGTGGCGAGATATCACCCGTGAGGGAACCTTTCAAGGCCACCACACGGTCCCTGTACAAAAAGGCCTCCGATACGGGATAATCCTTTTTATTACATCAGAGGTCTTCTTTTTTATCGGCTTTTTCTGAGCTTTCTACCACTCAAGCCTGGCCCCAACCCCGGAGCTTGGGGGCTGTTGACCCCCTAGCGGAATTCACCCATTAAACCCATTTGAAGTACCCCTTCTAAACACAGCTGTACTCCTAGCCTCTGGTGTTACCGTAACATGAGCCCACCATTCTATTATAGAAAATAATCGAAAAGAAGCAATTCAAGCCCTTACACTAACCATTGCCTTGGGCCTTTACTTCACCGCCCTCCAAGCCATAGAATACTATGAAGCCCCTTTCGCTATTTCAGATAGCGTTTACGGGTCAACATTCTTTGTGGCAACAGGCTTCCATGGCCTCCACGTAATTATTGGATCAACTTTTTTAATTGTTTGCTTACTACGACAGATCATATATCACTTCACAACAAACCACCACTTCGGATTTGAAGCCGCCGCATGATACTGACATTTCGTAGACGTTGTATGACTGTTCCTTTACATCTCAATTTACTGATGAGGCTCTTGCTCTTTTAGTATCAACCAGTACAAGTGATTTCCAATCACTAAGCCTTAATAAAACCTTAAGAAAGAGTAATGAATATAACAACCATATTCTTAATTACAACAACCCTTATAGTTATCTTAATTACTATTAGCTTTTGATTACCACAAATATCACCAGACACAGAAAAACTCTCCCCATATGAATGCGGCTTCGACCCATTAGGAACCGCCCGTCTACCATTCTCGCTTCGATTCTTCCTAGTTGCAATCCTATTTCTTCTATTCGACCTAGAAATTGCGCTACTCCTTCCGATCCCATGAGCCATAAACCTTATACAACCAACAACCACTTTAATCTGAATATCCGCAATCATTATTCTTCTAACACTAGGCTTAATTTACGAATGATTAGCAGGGG
>NW_027101641.1:0-17089 GCF_035046505.1 Tiliqua scincoides
GCCACATAGGCCTCGTAATTGCAGCCGCTTTGATTCAAACCCCATGAAGCCTAACAGGAGCAATTTTACTGATAATTGCCCACGGCCTTACCTCATCAATACTATTTTGTCTAGCAAACACAAACTATGAACGCACCCATAGCCGAACACTCCTTCTAGCCCGCGGCCTGCAACTTATTCTTCCTCTAACAATATCCTGGTGGCTTATAGCTAACTTAATAAATATGGCCCTCCCCCCCACAATTAATCTCACAGGCGAACTTCTAATCATAACATCATTATTCAACTGGTCCCCCCTAACAATCCTCATAACAGGAGTAGGCACTCTCTTAACAGCCACCTACTCACTTCATATATTTTTAACAACCCAACGAGGAAAGCTCCCACAACACGCTATCCAAACAAACCCGACATACACCCGAGAACACCTGCTACTGGTCCTACACATCCTCCCGATACTTATACTTATAATAAAACCCGAACTAATCATAGGCCCCCTTCCTTGTTGTCATAGTTTAACAAAAACATTAGAATGTGGATCTAAAAATAGAAGTTCAAACCTTCTTAATGACCGAGGGGTATTGTATACAAAGAACTGCTAACTCTGCGTCCTGGGATTAACCCCCCAGACTCCTCACTTTTAAAGGATCAGAGTTTAATCCATTGGTCTTAGGAGCCAAAATTCTTGGTGCAATTCCAAGTAAAAGTACATGCACAACATCCCCCACACCACCATAGCCGCTACCTTTCTATTCCTAATAATTCCCATCACAATAACCCTATACCCTCTACAAAACCAATGACACCTCTCCCATGTAAAGGTAGCTGTGCAAACAGCATTTTTTACCAGCATAATCCCCCTGTTTATCTTCATTAACTATGGACTAGAATTCACAACTACAAACATCCACTGAATCAACATCTCTAATTTTAGCATCAACATTAGCTTCATGCTAGACACCTACGCAATTACATTTTTACCCATCGCACTCTTTGTCACATGATCCATCTTGGAGTTTGCCGCATGATATATGACCTCAGACCCCTTTATCAACCGATTTTTTAAGTATCTTCTCCTATTCTTACTAGCTATATTAATTCTTGTTACCGCAAATAATATCTTCCAGCTTTTTATTGGGTGGGAGGGGGTTGGAATTATATCCTTTCTATTAATCGGGTGATGATTCTCACGTTCCGACGCAAACTCATCCGCCCTACAGGCAGTCATTTATAACCGAGTTGGGGATATTGGCCTTATCCTAACAATAGCCTGACTTGCTATAAACACAACCACCTGAGAATTTCATCAACTATTTACTAACCCAAACTCAGTCACCCTTGTCCCCCTCTTGGGTTTAATCTTAGCTGCCGCAGGAAAGTCTGCCCAATTTGGCCTTCACCCATGATTACCAGCAGCCATAGAAGGTCCTACTCCCGTCTCTGCCTTACTCCACTCCAGCACAATGGTTGTGGCAGGTGTATTCCTACTAATTCGCCTCCACCCCCTATTAGAAACAAACACAACAGCCCTATCCACCTGCCTTTGTCTAGGTGCAATAACAACCTTATTCACAGCAATTTGTGCCCTCACACAAAACGATATTAAAAAAATCATCGCCTTCTCAACCTCAAGCCAGCTTGGGTTGATAATGGTCACCGTAGGATTAAACCAACCACAACTAGCCTTCTTTCATATTTCAACCCACGCATTCTTTAAAGCCATGTTATTCCTCTGTTCTGGGTCGATCATTCATAATTTATCAGACGAACAGGACATCCGAAAGATAGGAGGCATTAACAAAGCAATACCCGTTACCACCTCCTGCCTAACCATCGGCAGCCTTGCCCTAATAGGAACCCCCTTTCTATCCGGCTTTTTCTCAAAAGACACCATCATCGAAACAATAAATACCTCCTACCTTAACGCCTGAGCCCTAATACTAACTCTCACAGCAACGGCCCTAACGGCCGCCTACAGCCTACGACTAATCTTCTACGTACAAATAAACACCTCCCGAGGGAACACTCTTGTCATCATTTCCGAAAACAATAAAACCCTAACCAACCCCCTTGTTCGCCTCGCAACAGGAAGCATTTTAACTGGCTTACTCCTTATCTCCTCTGTTCTTCCAATCAAAACAACAGCATTAACCATATCAACAAACATAAAACTGTCCGCATTACTCGTAACAATCTTAGGCCTTTTATATGCTTTAGAACTAGCCACCCAAACAACAACACTCTTGACTCCAAAACATAATAAGTTAAACAACTTCTCAAACCAACTAGGATTCTTCAACATAATCATTCACCGAACCCACCCAAACATTTCACTCATACAAGGACAAAACCTTGCCTCACACCTAAACGACCAACTATGGTATGAAAAAATTGGTCCAAAAATACTAACAATAACCAACACCCCCATGGTCAACAGCATTTCTACTGCCAACAAAGGTCTTATTAAAGCCTACTTAATCATATTTGTCCTATTTATGACCTCGGTGCTCATTTTTATTTTAATCTAATTACCCGCAAAGCCCCCCGCGCCAACCCACGTGACAGCTCTAACGCAACAAATAAAGCCAGCAATAAGCCTCACCCGGAAATTAATAAACAGCCACCCCCCCATGAATATAACAAAGACACCCCACTAAAGTCCGCACGAACAAAATGTAACCCTACACAATCAACCCCAACAACTCCAAACCCCTCCACCACCCACCCCCCACCAAATACCACAAACAACACCGTCACCAAAACAAAATACCCCCCAACATACAACCCAACAGACCAGCTCCCCCATGTCTCAGGGTAGGGCTCAGCCGCCAACGCTACAGAATAAGCAAATACCACCAACATTCCCCCTAAATAAATCAAAAATAAGACCAAAGAAACAAAAGAACTACCCAATCAAACCAACACACCACACCCAACGGCAGCAGCAACCACCAACCCAACCGCACCATAAAGCGGGGATGGGTTTGAGGCAACAGCCACCAACCCCCCCAATAAACAAAAAGATAATAAAAAAATAAAATAAACCATAATTTTTGCCTGGACTTTAACCAAGACCTGCGGCACGAAAAACCACTGTTGTATTCAACTACAAAAACTAATGACCCACAACCTACGAAAAACTCACCCAATCCTAAAGATTGTAAACAACACATTCATTGACCTCCCCACCCCATCAAATATCTCAGCATGATGAAATTTTGGCTCACTACTTGGATTTTGTCTAATCGCACAAGTCCTAACTGGCCTATTCCTTGCTATACACTACACAGCAGACATCTCTTCAGCATTTTCATCAATCGCACACATTTGTCGAGACGTACAATACGGGTGGCTAATCCGAAACCTGCACGCCAATGGGGCCTCCATATTCTTTATTTGCATTTACCTCCATATCGGACGGGGCTTATACTACGGCTCTTACATATACAAAGAAACCTGAAACATTGGGGTCGTTCTTCTTCTCCTTGTAATGGCAACAGCCTTTGTGGGCTACGTACTTCCATGGGGCCAGATATCTTTTTGAGGGGCCACCGTCATTACTAACCTTCTTTCAGCAATTCCCTATATCGGAACAACCTTGGTAGAATGAATCTGGGGAGGGTTCTCAGTAGACAACGCAACACTCACCCGATTCTTTTCATTCCATTTTATTCTGCCATTTATTATCATGGGAACCTCTATACTTCACCTCCTTTTCCTCCACGAAACAGGATCAAATAACCCCACAGGCCTAAACTCCAACACAGACAAAATCCCATTTCACCCTTATTACACCTATAAAGACCTTTTAGGCCTAACATTATTAATCTTCGTTCTCCTCCTACTAGCCCTCTTCTCCCCAAACTTACTAGGAGACCCAGAAAACTTTACCCCTGCAAACCCCTTAGTCACGCCACCACACATTAAACCCGAGTGATACTTCCTCTTTGCCTACGCTATCCTACGCTCAATCCCAAATAAATTAGGAGGCGTTCTTGCCTTATTATTTTCAATCCTAATCCTAATCTTCGTACCCATACTCCATACATCAAAGCAACGAGGAAACACCTTCCGGCCCCTATCCCAAGGGGTCTTTTGACTCCTTATATCAAATATCATTATCCTCACGTGAATCGGAGGACAGCCCGTAGAGGACCCCTTCATCATCATCGGACAAATTGCCTCAATACTCTACTTTGCTATTTTCCTCCTCCTCATACCAATTACAGCCAAACTAGAAGATAAAATACTCAAATGATAGCCCCACTCTAAGCCTTAGTAGCTTAATAGACAAAGCATTGGTCTTGTAAGCCAAAGATGGGAACTAAGACCCCCTAAGGCATCAGAGAGAGGGGACTCAAACCCCCACCGCTAGTCCCCAAAACTAGCATTCTAACTTTAAACTACCCCCTGGCGGCTTTTTTGCCCTCTACCTCAATTCACCCGTATCTGGCCGCCCCTGGCGGCTTTTTTGTCCTCTACCTCAATTCACCCGTATCTGGCCGCCCCTGGCGGCTTTTTTGTCCTCTACCTCAATTCACCCGTATCTGGCCGCCCCTGGCGGCTTTTTTGTCCTCTACCTCAATTCACCCGTATCTGGCCGCCCCTGGCGGCTTTTTTGTCCTCTACCTCAATTCACCCGTATCTGGCCGCCCCTGGCGGCTTTTTATTGCTTTGCTGGTGATCTTACACATACTATGTATAATCGGACATTCACCTCTTGTCCTCATGCATATCATATCCGGTTAATCAGTCAATGATCAATCACAAACTAAGAATAATCGAACAATTAATTTTCAACCTCATGCATATCACAAAAGACTTCAAATTAAGGTTCTAAGACATACTATGTATAATCGGACATTTACCTCTTGTCCACACGCATATCACAACAGACAGATTATTAATGATTTCATACTTACAACACATCTCGAATATTTTCCTCTTTCACACATGCAGATCATAGAAGATTAGATTAGAATGATCTAGCACATATTATGTATAATTGGACATTTGCCCTCTTCGCCTCACGCATATCATGAGGACACTACCCTCTCCCAACCATGCCCATTAGATGCCATCACCCTTCTCCCCTGCTGCTCTCTTGCTCGACAGTTATCTATTATATTCTGCCATCTCCGAGAAACCAGCAATCCCTTAATGACGTGTACTCCCGTTACTAGCCCCGTGGGACACACGGAGTACGTTGGCTATTTCTCACTTTTTCCAAGGCCTCTGGTTCCTACCTCAGGGGCGGTCAAAGGATTCCCAACACTTTCTCACTTTTAACGATGCTTCTGGTTGGTGCATAATGTACACTTTGCCGAGAAATCATAGCATCCCGACCCCCAATGCATCTGGCCTTTTTTATTTTTTTTGGGGGAGTGGATCTCAGAGCCGCTTGCTAAAGTGGTCGCCTACAATTTGCCGTCCGATCTGGACCTACGGTGCACGTGATAAACGTTCCCACGTATAGAGCACGCGATTTCGTTTAATGCTTGAATGACATAAAATTAGTAACAAACGTGTTAAAACGTACGAAAAAGCACCTGTGAACACATGCGACGCAGGTGAAAATACAAGTGCAAATGTGTGCGCAGACGTGGACGTGGGCACGCGGGCGCGCCTGCAGCGCACGTATGTTTGCAAGCGCAAACGTGCGCAGACGTGGACGTGAGCACGCGGGCGCGCCTGCAGCGCACGTGCGTTTGCGAGTGCAGGCATGTGCGCGGGCGCGTTCACAGACGCAGACATGTACACAGGTGCAGGCGCACCCACAACGCAGGTGTCGGTGTAGGTGTAGGTGCGGACGTTCAGCTTGATACACGTAAATAAATACAACTTAATTTTTATGGCAAACCCCCCTACCCCCCTTACCGGTAATTTCTCACTTAGTCAGATTTACTCCTGCCAAACCCCTAAAACAGGATCTGACCAAACTAAAACTACCGGTTGTCCACGACCAGTTCATGCATTCTACAGATTGTAAATGCAGTCGTGGATACTAATATCAGTGCCGTAATGCATATTTACAACATGATTATATATACATTTTTTTTATCTTTTATACAAAAATTTTATGTTATTGTAGCTTAAAATTTTTAAAGCGAAGCACTGAAGATGCTGAGATGGGTGAGTCAAATTTCCCCAAAAACACAAAGTTTTGGTCCTAAACTTGCCATTGTTTTTAATCAAAATTACACATGCAAGCCTCCACACCCCAGTGAGAATGCCCACACAACCCCGAATAGCCAAGTGGAGCAGGTATCAGGATCTCTAACAAACCGAAGCCCACAACACCTTGCTACGCCACACCCACACGGGTACTCAGCAGTGAATAACATTAAGAAATAAGCGAAAGCTTGACTTAGCTATGATTAAGTTTGGCCGGTAAATTTCGTGCCAGCCACCGCGGTTATACGAAAGGCCAAAAACAATGACCCTCGGCGTAAAGCGTGACCAGAATAATGTCAAAAAAATTGAAGGAAAACCAAGCCAAGACTGTAAAATATATTGGCACAAGAACTCCACCAATAAAATGCCTTCAAATAAAAGACTATTCAACCTCACTAAAGCTAGGAAACAAACTAGGATTAGATACCCTACTATGCCTAGCCCTAAACATAGATGGTTAAACACACAAAACCATTCGCCAGAGAACTACAAGCGAAAAGCTCGAAACTCAAAGGACTTGGCGGTGCTCCACATCATCCTAGAGGAGCCTGTCCTATAATCGATACCCCACGCTTTACCCCACCATTCTTTGCAACTCAGCCTATATACCGCCGTCGTCAGCTTACCCTGTGAAAGAAACAAAGTAGGCAAAAAAGTTTACAACTAACACGTCAGGTCAAGGTGTAGCAGATAGAATGGAAGAGATGGGCTACATTTTCTGCCACAGAAAAATACGAAAGGTGTAATGAAACACACACCCAAAGGAGGATTTAGAAGTAAGCTAAATAAGAGTCTTTATCTTAAATTTGCTCTGGAGCGCGCACACACCGCCCGTCACTCTCATCGTCCAAAAATAAACTTAACATATAAAAATACTAACAATATAGATGAGGCAAGTCGTAACAAGGTAAGCGCACCGGAAGGCGTGCTTGGAACAACAACCAGTAGCTTAAAACAAAGCATTCAACTTACAATTGAAAAATGTTAGTGAGATCCTAACCTTTTTGAGCCAAACAACTAGCCCAATCACATAAACAAATCCTCTCATTAACAAAATAAATCATTCGACAAAACTAGTATATGTGATAGAACCTAACCAAAACGGCGCAACAGAAAAAGTACCGCAAGGGAACCCTGAAAGAATAATGAAACACACAAGCAAAACAAAGCAAAGATAAACCCTTGTACCTCTTGCATCATGGTCCAGCCAGAATAAAACAGACAAAGAGAACTTCAGCCTGTACCCCCGAAACCAAGTGAGCTACTACAAGACAACTGTAAGAGTGCACCCATCTCTGTGGCAAAAGAGTGGGAAGATCTAGTAGTAGCGGTGAAAAGCCAAACGAACTTGGTGATAGCTGGTTGCTCAATAAATGAATTTTAGTTCAACTTTAGGTTACTTCCAGCAAACAATAGCACGCATTTTAACCTAAAAGGTATTCAATGGGGGTACAGCCCCATTGAAATAGGATACAACCTGACTTAGAGAGAAAGCAACATAACCTACGCCCAGTAGGCCCTAAAGCAGCCACCAGTAAACACAGCGTCACAGCACAAAGACAATAAATCCCCCCTGTGTCTGCCACCTCCTAAAAACCTACCGAGCCACACTATTATTATAGACAAACTAATGCTAGAACTAGTAACAAGAAGCCCTTCTCTTAAGCACCCCCTTGACCCAGAAATAGAAAACCTACTGGACATTAACAGACCAAAACAGGAACAACAATTAAACAGCCAAAACTGTTACAAAAACTGTCAACCCGACACCGGTGTGCTAAAAAGATAGATTAAAAGCTGTAAAAGGAATTCAGCAAAACCTTGTCCCAACTGTTTACCAAAAACATAGCCTTTAGCTAAACAAGTATTAAAGGTCCTGCCTGCCCAGTGAAACTTTTAAACGGCCGCGGTATCCTAACCGTGCAAAGGTAGCGTAATCACTTGTCTTCTAAATAAAGACTAGTATGAACGGCTAAATGAGGACAAACCTGTCTCTTATAGCTAATCAGTGAAACTGATCTCCCAGTACAAAAGCTGGGATAAACACATAAGACGAGAAGACCCTGTGGAGCTTAAAACGACCGCTAATAAGCACCACTAATGCCCCTAGCCCATAGTTTTAAGTTGGGGCGACTTCGGAACAAAACAAAACTTCCGAGCACAGAACCACCACTTCTCACCAAGGCTAACAAGCCAAAGTACAAAGCCGACCCAGTCATACTGACCAACGAACCAAGTTACCCCAGGGATAACAGCGCTATCTTCTTCAAGAGTCCCTATCGACAAGAAGGTTTACGACCTCGATGTTGGATCAGGACACCCAAATGGTGTAGCCGCTATTAAAGGTTCGTTTGTTCAACGATTAACAGTCCTACGTGATCTGAGTTCAGACCGGAGCAATCCAGGTCGGTTTCTATCTATGACGCTTACTTCTTCAGTACGAAAGGACAAAGAAGAGAGGACCAATATTATAAACACGTCCTTAAAACTAGCTGAACAAAACTCAAGCTAAACAAAGCACCTAGAACACCCCCAGACAAGGGGTAATTATTAGGGTGGCAGAGCCAGGTGAATGCAAAAGACCTAAGATCTTTCTACTAGATGTTCAAATCATCTCCCTAATACATGAATGCATTACTCTTATATATCATTAATCCCCTATTATATATTATTCCCATCTTACTAGCTGTTGCCTTCCTTACACTACTGGAACGAAAAGTGCTCGGTTATATACAACTACGAAAAGGCCCTAACATCATTGGCCCTTATGGGCTATTACAACCATTTGCAGACGGCATTAAACTGTTTATTAAAGAACCCTTACGCCCCTCCTCTTCCTCTCCTGCCCTCTTCATCATAACCCCGACCTTAGCCCTATTTCTAGCCCTTATAATTTGAACCCCCCTCCCAATACCGGCCACCTTAGCAGACATAAACCTAGGCCTTCTCTTCATACTAGCCCTCTCAAGCATAGCAGTATATTCTATTCTATGATCAGGGTGGGCATCCAACTCAAAATACCCATTAATTGGCGCCCTACGTGCGGTAGCACAAACAATCTCATACGAGGTCACCCTGGGAATTATTTTACTAACCATTATTATCCTTACAGGGGGCTTCACTCTACAAATACTCTCAATTACACAAGAACACCAATGACTACTAATTTCATCATGACCTCTTGCCATAATATGGTTTATCTCAACACTAGCAGAAACAAACCGGGCCCCCTTTGATTTAACAGAAGGAGAATCAGAGCTTGTCTCTGGCTTTAATGTAGAGTATGCCGCTGGCCCATTCGCCCTATTTTTCCTAGCTGAATATGCAAACATCATACTAATAAATACCCTAACCTGCATCCTTTTCCTAAACCCAGGAACCTCCCTACCCCCAGACGTGTTCACAATAAACCTAATATTAAAAACAACTATCCTGACAATCATATTCTTATGAACTCGCGCCTCATACCCTCGTTTTCGTTACGACCAACTTATACACCTCTTATGAAAAAATTTCTTACCCCTAACCCTCGCTCTATTAATGTGGCATGCCTCTTTCCCAACAATATTATCAGGACTCCCCCCACAATAAACCAGGAAATATGCCCGAATCCCCAAGGATTACTTTGATAGAGTAAAACACAGGGGTTAAAATCCCCTTATTTCCTTCTTCTCGAAGCACTAGAAAAACAGGACACGAACCTGCACCAAAAGACTCAAAATCTTATGTACTTCATTATACTATTTTCTAGTAAAGTCAGCTAATTAAGCTTTCGGGCCCATACCCCGAAAATGTTGGTTAAAATCCTTCCTATACTAATGAACCCAATCATATCTTCACTGATTCTCTCAAGCGTAGCAACCGGCTCCATCATTACCCTATCAAGCACACACTGACTCCTTGCCTGAATCGGATTAGAACTAAATACCCTAGCCATTATTCCCCTTATCGCCAAACAACACCATCCCCGTGCAACTGAAGCCGCTACAAAATATTTCCTTACCCAAGCTGCTGCCTCAGCCACACTCCTATTCGCCAGCACAATCAATGCCTGATCCACCAGCACCTGAGACATTTCACAACTCACAAACCAACCTGCCTGCATCATAATAACAATAGCTCTAGCCATAAAACTAGGCCTAGCCCCCCTGCATTTCTGACTACCAGAAGTCCTACAAGGCACAACACTAAAAACAGCACTAATCATTACAACTTGACAAAAACTCGCCCCCCTCGCCCTACTTTATATAGCCGCCCCCGCTATCCACCCAAATACACTTCTAATTATAGGGCTACTGTCAACCTTGACCGGAGGGTGGGGAGGCATAAACCAAACACAGACACGAAAAATCATAGCATTCTCATCAATTGCCCACCTAGGTTGAATAGCTACAATTCTCACACTAAGCTCAAACTTAATACTCCTCAACCTATTTTTATACCTCATAATAACAACTACTGCCTTTATAATCCTTATCTTCATCACAGCAAAAAACATTAAAGATTTAACCACCTCTTGAACAATTTCCCCCTCAACCATAGCACTTATATTTTTACTACTAATATCTCTAGGAGGGCTCCCCCCGCTAACAGGCTTTATCCCAAAATGGTTAATTTTACAAGAATTAACAACCCACAACCTATCAATGACCGCAGCCCTACTTGCCCTCTCCGCTCTATTAAGCCTATTCTTTTACTTACGACTATCTTACATCACAACCCTCACAGTGTTCCCAACCACCACACAAACAACACACAAATGACGATTCCAACCTAAACTAAGTACAACCACAATCTCAACCCTCTTACTACCATCCTTACTCCTCTTACCCCTAACCCCAATGATACTTTAAGAGGCTTAGGTTAACAAAACCAAGGGCCTTCAAAGCCCTAAATAAGAGTTCAACCCTCCTAGCCCCTGAAGGCATGTAAAACTTTAACTTACATCTCCTGATTGCAACTCAGGCACTTTAATTAAGCTAAAACCTCCCAGACAGACGGGCCTCGATCCCGTAAATTTCTAGTTAACAGCTAAACGCCCCATCCAGCGGGCTTCAATCTGAGCTTCTTCTAAAAAAAGAAGCTCCGGCACACCTTTGGTGTGCTTCTCTAGATTTGCACTCTAGCGTGAATCACCACGAAGCTATTGTGATAAGAGTGGGACTGGCACCCACCTATACAGGGCTACAACCTGCCACCTACTATCGGCCATCTTACCTGTGACCATTAATCGTTGATTCTTCTCAACCAACCACAAAGATATCGGCACCTTATACTTAATCTTCGGAGCTTGAGCAGGAATAGTTGGTACAGCACTTAGCCTGTTAATTCGGGCTGAACTAAGTCAACCTGGCGCCCTGCTAGGCGATGATCAGATCTATAACGTCATTGTAACAGCCCATGCTTTTGTCATAATTTTCTTTATAGTAATGCCTGTAATAATCGGCGGGTTCGGAAATTGACTAGTCCCCCTAATAATTGGGGCGCCAGATATGGCCTTCCCACGAATAAACAACATGAGTTTTTGACTTCTCCCTCCTTCTCTATTACTGCTACTTGCATCCTCGGGGGTGGAAGCCGGGGCCGGCACCGGGTGAACCGTCTACCCTCCCTTAGCCGGGAACTTAGCCCATGCCGGGGCCTCTGTAGATCTAACCATCTTCTCCCTCCACCTCGCGGGAGTCTCCTCAATTCTTGGGGCCATTAACTTTATTACTACCTGCATCAACATAAAACCACCCTCCATAACCCAATACCAAACCCCTCTATTCGTATGATCAGTAATAATCACGGCAGTTCTACTTTTACTATCACTACCCGTCCTTGCCGCCGGTATCACAATACTACTAACAGACCGAAATTTAAACACATCTTTCTTCGATCCTGCAGGTGGGGGGGACCCAATTTTATACCAACATCTGTTTTGGTTCTTTGGTCACCCAGAAGTCTACATTTTGATTCTTCCTGGCTTTGGAATAATCTCACACATTGTAACCTATTATGCTGGAAAAAAAGAACCTTTCGGCTACATGGGTATAGTATGAGCCATAATATCTATCGGCTTCTTAGGCTTTATCGTATGAGCCCACCACATATTTACCGTTGGAATGGATGTCGATACCCGAGCATATTTCACTTCCGCCACAATAATCATCGCAATTCCAACAGGTGTAAAGGTATTTAGCTGGCTCGCAACTTTACATGGGGGCATAATCAAATGAGATGCTGCCATACTCTGGGCCCTGGGCTTCATTTTCCTATTTACTGTGGGAGGCCTAACAGGCATTGTACTTGCCAACTCATCCTTAGACATTGTTCTTCATGACACATATTACGTCGTAGCTCATTTCCACTATGTATTATCCATAGGTGCCGTATTTGCAATCATAGGAGGCTTTGTACATTGATTTCCCCTATTTTCAGGCTATACACTTCATCAAACTTGAACAAAAGTCCAATTTGGTGTCATATTTGCCGGGGTTAATCTGACCTTCTTCCCTCAACACTTCCTTGGGCTATCAGGAATGCCCCGCCGTTACTCCGACTATCCTGACGCATATACCATCTGAAATACTTTATCATCAATTGGCTCACTAATTTCTCTAGTAGCCGTAATCATAATAATGTTTATCATTTGAGAAGCATTCGCAGCTAAACGAGAAGTTTTCGCCCTAGAACTAACAAACACAAACCTAGAATGACTTCACGGCTGCCCACCCCCTTATCACACTTACGAAGAACCAACATATGTACAAACAAACTCAAGAAAGGGAGGAATCGAACCGCCTTCTACTGGTTTCAAGCCAATCACATAGCCAAGATGCTTCTTTCTCATGAGACCCTAGTAAATTTATTATGTAGCCCTGTCAGAGCTAAGTTATAGGTTAGCCCCTATGGGCCTCATGATGGCACACCCCGCTCAACTCGGATTTCAAGACGCAGCATCTCCCATTATAGAAGAGCTCTTACATTTTCATGACCACGCCATTATAATTGTCTTCTTAATTAGTGCTTTAGTATTATACATTATTTCTTTAATAATAACAACAAAGCTAACACACACAAATACCATAGACGCCCAAGAAGTAGAAATAATCTGAACAATTCTTCCTGCAATCATTTTAATCTTAATTGCCCTCCCTTCCCTTCGCATTCTCTACCTCATAGATGAAATCAACAACCCACACCTAACTGTTAAAGCTCTCGGCCACCAATGATATTGGAGCTATGAGTACACAGACTATCAAGATCTCGCATTTGACTCTTACATAATTCCCTCACAAGACCTCCCTCAAGGACACCTCCGTCTATTAGAAGTAGATCACCGAATAGTAGTTCCAATAGAATCCCCAATTCGCATACTAATCTCCGCAGAAGATGTCCTGCACTCATGGGCCGTACCCGCCCTCGGCATTAAAACAGATGCCATTCCCGGACGACTAAATCAAACAACCTTTATCACTTCTCACCCAGGCTTGTTCTATGGACAATGCTCAGAAATCTGCGGATCTAACCACAGCTTCATGCCCATTGTAGTAGAAGCAATTCCACTAAAACACTTTGAAGACTGAACCACAACAATACTCACTGCATCACTAAGAAGCTTTTATCAGCGTTAGCCTTTTAAGCTAAAGAAGGAGACAACACCTGCCCCCTTAGTGATATGCCTCAATTAAACCCTGCCCCCTGATTAATAATCCTCCTACTTTCATGAACAATCTTATTAACAATTCTCCAAACCAAAACTTTAATAATAACCTCTCAAAATCTCCCAATCCAAAACACCCCCACACCTAAAGCCTCACCTTGAAACTGACCATGAATTTAAGCTTCTTCGACCAATTTTTAAGCCCACAACTCCTTGGAATCCCCCTTATCACCCTAGCAATAATCCTGCCACCAACCCTAATTTTTACAAAAACAAGCCGACTTATCTTAAATCGGCTAGAAACGGTACAAACATGAGCAATCTTTATATTTGTAAAACAACTTATATTACCCCTAAACAAACCAGGCCACAAATGAGCCGCACTCTTAACCTCACTTATATTATTCCTTCTCCTATTCAATTTGCTAGGACTTTTCCCTTATACATTCACCCCAACTACCCAGCTATCAATAAATATGGGTTTAGCAGTACCCTTATGACTAGCAACTGTATTAATTGGCTTACGCAATCAACCAACCCTTTCATTAGGCCACCTTCTACCAGAAGGCACCCCAACCCCTCTCGTACCTGTTCTCATTATTATCGAAACAATTAGCCTACTCATTCGCCCTCTTGCACTAGGCGTTCGACTAACAGCCAACTTAACAGCAGGTCACCTGCTAATCCAACTTATTTCTACCGCCGTATTTGTAATACTACCCATAATAACTGCAACCGCAACACTAACCTTTATTGTCCTCTTACTTTTAACTATTCTAGAGGTCGCAGTAGCAATTATTCAAGCCTACGTCTTCACTTTACTATTAAGCCTATACCTACAAGAAAATACTTAATGATCCACCAAGCACATGCCTATCATATAGTAGACCAAAGCCCCTGGCCCCTAACAGGCGCAATCGCTGCCTTACTTATAACATCCGGACTCGCCGTCTGATTTCACTTCAACAATATACTATTAATGAATATCGGCCTAATTATCCTCCTTCTAACAATACTACAATGGTGGCGAGATATCACCCGTGAGGGAACCTTTCAAGGCCACCACACGGTCCCTGTACAAAAAGGCCTCCGATACGGGATAATCCTTTTTATTACATCAGAGGTCTTCTTTTTTATCGGCTTTTTCTGAGCTTTCTACCACTCAAGCCTGGCCCCAACCCCGGAGCTTGGGGGCTGTTGACCCCCTAGCGGAATTCACCCATTAAACCCATTTGAAGTACCCCTTCTAAACACAGCTGTACTCCTAGCCTCTGGTGTTACCGTAACATGAGCCCACCATTCTATTATAGAAAATAATCGAAAAGAAGCAATTCAAGCCCTTACACTAACCATTGCCTTGGGCCTTTACTTCACCGCCCTCCAAGCCATAGAATACTATGAAGCCCCTTTCGCTATTTCAGATAGCGTTTACGGGTCAACATTCTTTGTGGCAACAGGCTTCCATGGCCTCCACGTAATTATTGGATCAACTTTTTTAATTGTTTGCTTACTACGACAGATCATATATCACTTCACAACAAACCACCACTTCGGATTTGAAGCCGCCGCATGATACTGACATTTCGTAGACGTTGTATGACTGTTCCTTTACATCTCAATTTACTGATGAGGCTCTTGCTCTTTTAGTATCAACCAGTACAAGTGATTTCCAATCACTAAGCCTTAATAAAACCTTAAGAAAGAGTAATGAATATAACAACCATATTCTTAATTACAACAACCCTTATAGTTATCTTAATTACTATTAGCTTTTGATTACCACAAATATCACCAGACACAGAAAAACTCTCCCCATATGAATGCGGCTTCGACCCATTAGGAACCGCCCGTCTACCATTCTCGCTTCGATTCTTCCTAGTTGCAATCCTATTTCTTCTATTCGACCTAGAAATTGCGCTACTCCTTCCGATCCCATGAGCCATAAACCTTATACAACCAACAACCACTTTAATCTGAATATCCGCAATCATTATTCTTCTAACACTAGGCTTAATTTACGAATGATTAGCAGGGGGGCTAGAGTGGGCAGAGTAGGCAGTTAGTATAAATAAAACAACTAATTTCGACTTAGTAGCCCCAGGTTTTAACCCTGGACTGCCATATGACAACATATTTTACCTTTTCCTCTGCCTTCGTACTCGGAATTTTAGGGTTGGCCCTACACCGAACACACTTAGTTTCCGCACTACTCTGTATCGAAGCCATAATATTAGCCCTCTTTATAGCACTTACAGCATTCTCATCTACACTACAACTCCCCTCCACAAACATTTCTCCCATTCTCCTCCTTGCTTTTTCTGCCTGTGAAGCAGGAACTGGCCTCGCCTTATTAGTGGCAACCTCTCGAACACATGGCTCGGACCATCTTAAAAACCTAAACCTCTTACAATGCTAAAAATTCTTTTACCTACCCTTATATTAATTCCAACAGCCCTTCTATCAAAACAAAACATCCTTTTCACAATATACACCTCCTACTCAATACTACTTGCACTAATAAGTCTAGTCTGATTTAAGTATCCTCTAAACCCTAGCATAATATTCTCCTCTTCCTACCTAAACATTGACTCAATTTCCGCCCCATTAATAATCCTTTCCTGCTGACTTCTCCCACTAATAGCCCTAGCTAGCCAAAACCACCTCCAACACGAACCTCTTGCTCGAAAACGAAACTTTTTAGTAGTCATTACAACCCTACAAGTTGCCCTATTATTAACATTCTCCGCAACCGAATTCACCCTATTTTACATTATATTCGAAACAACATTAATTCCCACCCTCATTGTTATTACACGATGGGGAAACCAAGCCGAGCGACTTTCCGCAGGGACATACTTTCTATTTTACACACTTGCTGGATCTCTCCCCCTATTAGTTGCTATTCTATTTTTAAACACTAAATACTCCAACATTTCAATAGTAATAATAAACCTAATTCAACCAGAAACCCCCCACTCATGAACAAATAACATACTATGACTTGCCTGCTTAATCGCCTTCCTAGTGAAAATGCCTTTATATGGCCTCCACCTCTGACTCCCAAAAGCCCATGTGGAAGCCCCTATCGCTGGCTCAATGGTTCTGGCTGCAATTTTACTGAAACTCGGAGGCTACGGTATCATTCGAATCACCCCCCTACTAAACCCACTCTCAACAAAACTATACTACCCCTTTATTATTCTAGCCATTTGAGGCATCATCATAACCAGCTCAATCTGCCTACGACAAACTGACTTAAAATCTTTA
>NW_027101642.1:0-17069 GCF_035046505.1 Tiliqua scincoides
GTTTTAACACGTTTGTTACTAATTTTATGTCATTCAAGCATTAAACGAAATCGCGTGCTCTATACGTGGGAACGTTTATCACGTGCACCGTAGGTCCAGATCGGACGGCAAATTGTAGGCGACCACTTTAGCAAGCGGCTCTGAGATCCACTCCCCCAAAAAAAATAAAAAAGGCCAGATGCATTGGGGGTCGGGATGCTATGATTTCTCGGCAAAGTGTACATTATGCACCAACCAGAAGCATCGTTAAAAGTGAGAAAGTGTTGGGAATCCTTTGACCGCCCCTGAGGTAGGAACCAGAGGCCTTGGAAAAAGTGAGAAATAGCCAACGTACTCCGTGTGTCCCACGGGGCTAGTAACGGGAGTACACGTCATTAAGGGATTGCTGGTTTCTCGGAGATGGCAGAATATAATAGATAACTGTCGAGCAAGAGAGCAGCAGGGGAGAAGGGTGATGGCATCCAATGGGCATGGTTGGGAGAGGGTAGTGTCCTCATGATATGCGTGAGGCGAAGAGGGCAAATGTCCAATTATACATAATATGTGCTAGATCATTCTAATCTAATCTTCTATGATCTGCATGTGTGAAAGAGGAAAATATTCGAGATGTGTTGTAAGTATGAAATCATTAATAATCTGTCTGTTGTGATATGCGTGTGGACAAGAGGTAAATGTCCGATTATACATAGTATGTCTTAGAACCTTAATTTGAAGTCTTTTGTGATATGCATGAGGTTGAAAATTAATTGTTCGATTATTCTTAGTTTGTGATTGATCATTGACTGATTAACCGGATATGATATGCATGAGGACAAGAGGTGAATGTCCGATTATACATAGTATGTGTAAGATCACCAGCAAAGCAATAAAAAGCCGCCAGGGGCGGCCAGATACGGGTGAATTGAGGTAGAGGACAAAAAAGCCGCCAGGGGCGGCCAGATACGGGTGAATTGAGGTAGAGGACAAAAAAGCCGCCAGGGGCGGCCAGATACGGGTGAATTGAGGTAGAGGACAAAAAAGCCGCCAGGGGCGGCCAGATACGGGTGAATTGAGGTAGAGGACAAAAAAGCCGCCAGGGGGTAGTTTAAAGTTAGAATGCTAGTTTTGGGGACTAGCGGTGGGGGTTTGAGTCCCCTCTCTCTGATGCCTTAGGGGGTCTTAGTTCCCATCTTTGGCTTACAAGACCAATGCTTTGTCTATTAAGCTACTAAGGCTTAGAGTGGGGCTATCATTTGAGTATTTTATCTTCTAGTTTGGCTGTAATTGGTATGAGGAGGAGGAAAATAGCAAAGTAGAGTATTGAGGCAATTTGTCCGATGATGATGAAGGGGTCCTCTACGGGCTGTCCTCCGATTCACGTGAGGATAATGATATTTGATATAAGGAGTCAAAAGACCCCTTGGGATAGGGGCCGGAAGGTGTTTCCTCGTTGCTTTGATGTATGGAGTATGGGTACGAAGATTAGGATTAGGATTGAAAATAATAAGGCAAGAACGCCTCCTAATTTATTTGGGATTGAGCGTAGGATAGCGTAGGCAAAGAGGAAGTATCACTCGGGTTTAATGTGTGGTGGCGTGACTAAGGGGTTTGCAGGGGTAAAGTTTTCTGGGTCTCCTAGTAAGTTTGGGGAGAAGAGGGCTAGTAGGAGGAGAACGAAGATTAATAATGTTAGGCCTAAAAGGTCTTTATAGGTGTAATAAGGGTGAAATGGGATTTTGTCTGTGTTGGAGTTTAGGCCTGTGGGGTTATTTGATCCTGTTTCGTGGAGGAAAAGGAGGTGAAGTATAGAGGTTCCCATGATAATAAATGGCAGAATAAAATGGAATGAAAAGAATCGGGTGAGTGTTGCGTTGTCTACTGAGAACCCTCCCCAGATTCATTCTACCAAGGTTGTTCCGATATAGGGAATTGCTGAAAGAAGGTTAGTAATGACGGTGGCCCCTCAAAAAGATATCTGGCCCCATGGAAGTACGTAGCCCACAAAGGCTGTTGCCATTACAAGGAGAAGAAGAACGACCCCAATGTTTCAGGTTTCTTTGTATATGTAAGAGCCGTAGTATAAGCCCCGTCCGATATGGAGGTAAATGCAAATAAAGAATATGGAGGCCCCATTGGCGTGCAGGTTTCGGATTAGCCACCCGTATTGTACGTCTCGACAAATGTGTGCGATTGATGAAAATGCTGAAGAGATGTCTGCTGTGTAGTGTATAGCAAGGAATAGGCCAGTTAGGACTTGTGCGATTAGACAAAATCCAAGTAGTGAGCCAAAATTTCATCATGCTGAGATATTTGATGGGGTGGGGAGGTCAATGAATGTGTTGTTTACAATCTTTAGGATTGGGTGAGTTTTTCGTAGGTTGTGGGTCATTAGTTTTTGTAGTTGAATACAACAGTGGTTTTTCGTGCCGCAGGTCTTGGTTAAAGTCCAGGCAAAAATTATGGTTTATTTTATTTTTTTATTATCTTTTTGTTTATTGGGGGGGTTGGTGGCTGTTGCCTCAAACCCATCCCCGCTTTATGGTGCGGTTGGGTTGGTGGTTGCTGCTGCCGTTGGGTGTGGTGTGTTGGTTTGATTGGGTAGTTCTTTTGTTTCTTTGGTCTTATTTTTGATTTATTTAGGGGGAATGTTGGTGGTATTTGCTTATTCTGTAGCGTTGGCGGCTGAGCCCTACCCTGAGACATGGGGGAGCTGGTCTGTTGGGTTGTATGTTGGGGGGTATTTTGTTTTGGTGACGGTGTTGTTTGTGGTATTTGGTGGGGGGTGGGTGGTGGAGGGGTTTGGAGTTGTTGGGGTTGATTGTGTAGGGTTACATTTTGTTCGTGCGGACTTTAGTGGGGTGTCTTTGTTATATTCATGGGGGGGTGGCTGTTTATTAATTTCCGGGTGAGGCTTATTGCTGGCTTTATTTGTTGCGTTAGAGCTGTCACGTGGGTTGGCGCGGGGGGCTTTGCGGGTAATTAGATTAAAATAAAAATGAGCACCGAGGTCATAAATAGGACAAATATGATTAAGTAGGCTTTAATAAGACCTTTGTTGGCAGTAGAAATGCTGTTGACCATGGGGGTGTTGGTTATTGTTAGTATTTTTGGACCAATTTTTTCATACCATAGTTGGTCGTTTAGGTGTGAGGCAAGGTTTTGTCCTTGTATGAGTGAAATGTTTGGGTGGGTTCGGTGAATGATTATGTTGAAGAATCCTAGTTGGTTTGAGAAGTTGTTTAACTTATTATGTTTTGGAGTCAAGAGTGTTGTTGTTTGGGTGGCTAGTTCTAAAGCATATAAAAGGCCTAAGATTGTTACGAGTAATGCGGACAGTTTTATGTTTGTTGATATGGTTAATGCTGTTGTTTTGATTGGAAGAACAGAGGAGATAAGGAGTAAGCCAGTTAAAATGCTTCCTGTTGCGAGGCGAACAAGGGGGTTGGTTAGGGTTTTATTGTTTTCGGAAATGATGACAAGAGTGTTCCCTCGGGAGGTGTTTATTTGTACGTAGAAGATTAGTCGTAGGCTGTAGGCGGCCGTTAGGGCCGTTGCTGTGAGAGTTAGTATTAGGGCTCAGGCGTTAAGGTAGGAGGTATTTATTGTTTCGATGATGGTGTCTTTTGAGAAAAAGCCGGATAGAAAGGGGGTTCCTATTAGGGCAAGGCTGCCGATGGTTAGGCAGGAGGTGGTAACGGGTATTGCTTTGTTAATGCCTCCTATCTTTCGGATGTCCTGTTCGTCTGATAAATTATGAATGATCGACCCAGAACAGAGGAATAACATGGCTTTAAAGAATGCGTGGGTTGAAATATGAAAGAAGGCTAGTTGTGGTTGGTTTAATCCTACGGTGACCATTATCAACCCAAGCTGGCTTGAGGTTGAGAAGGCGATGATTTTTTTAATATCGTTTTGTGTGAGGGCACAAATTGCTGTGAATAAGGTTGTTATTGCACCTAGACAAAGGCAGGTGGATAGGGCTGTTGTGTTTGTTTCTAATAGGGGGTGGAGGCGAATTAGTAGGAATACACCTGCCACAACCATTGTGCTGGAGTGGAGTAAGGCAGAGACGGGAGTAGGACCTTCTATGGCTGCTGGTAATCATGGGTGAAGGCCAAATTGGGCAGACTTTCCTGCGGCAGCTAAGATTAAACCCAAGAGGGGGACAAGGGTGACTGAGTTTGGGTTAGTAAATAGTTGATGAAATTCTCAGGTGGTTGTGTTTATAGCAAGTCAGGCTATTGTTAGGATAAGGCCAATATCCCCAACTCGGTTATAAATGACTGCCTGTAGGGCGGATGAGTTTGCGTCGGAACGTGAGAATCATCACCCGATTAATAGAAAGGATATAATTCCAACCCCCTCCCACCCAATAAAAAGCTGGAAGATATTATTTGCGGTAACAAGAATTAATATAGCTAGTAAGAATAGGAGAAGATACTTAAAAAATCGGTTGATAAAGGGGTCTGAGGTCATATATCATGCGGCAAACTCCAAGATGGATCATGTGACAAAGAGTGCGATGGGTAAAAATGTAATTGCGTAGGTGTCTAGCATGAAGCTAATGTTGATGCTAAAATTAGAGATGTTGATTCAGTGGATGTTTGTAGTTGTGAATTCTAGTCCATAGTTAATGAAGATAAACAGGGGGATTATGCTGGTAAAAAATGCTGTTTGCACAGCTACCTTTACATGGGAGAGGTGTCATTGGTTTTGTAGAGGGTATAGGGTTATTGTGATGGGAATTATTAGGAATAGAAAGGTAGCGGCTATGGTGGTGTGGGGGATGTTGTGCATGTACTTTTACTTGGAATTGCACCAAGAATTTTGGCTCCTAAGACCAATGGATTAAACTCTGATCCTTTAAAAGTGAGGAGTCTGGGGGGTTAATCCCAGGACGCAGAGTTAGCAGTTCTTTGTATACAATACCCCTCGGTCATTAAGAAGGTTTGAACTTCTATTTTTAGATCCACATTCTAATGTTTTTGTTAAACTATGACAACAAGGAAGGGGGCCTATGATTAGTTCGGGTTTTATTATAAGTATAAGTATCGGGAGGATGTGTAGGACCAGTAGCAGGTGTTCTCGGGTGTATGTCGGGTTTGTTTGGATAGCGTGTTGTGGGAGCTTTCCTCGTTGGGTTGTTAAAAATATATGAAGTGAGTAGGTGGCTGTTAAGAGAGTGCCTACTCCTGTTATGAGGATTGTTAGGGGGGACCAGTTGAATAATGATGTTATGATTAGAAGTTCGCCTGTGAGATTAATTGTGGGGGGGAGGGCCATATTTATTAAGTTAGCTATAAGCCACCAGGATATTGTTAGAGGAAGAATAAGTTGCAGGCCGCGGGCTAGAAGGAGTGTTCGGCTATGGGTGCGTTCATAGTTTGTGTTTGCTAGACAAAATAGTATTGATGAGGTAAGGCCGTGGGCAATTATCAGTAAAATTGCTCCTGTTAGGCTTCATGGGGTTTGAATCAAAGCGGCTGCAATTACGAGGCCTATGTGGCTTACTGATGAGTAAGCGATTAAAGATTTTAAGTCAGTTTGTCGTAGGCAGATTGAGCTGGTTATGATGATGCCTCAAATGGCTAGAATAATAAAGGGGTAGTATAGTTTTGTTGAGAGTGGGTTTAGTAGGGGGGTGATTCGAATGATACCGTAGCCTCCGAGTTTCAGTAAAATTGCAGCCAGAACCATTGAGCCAGCGATAGGGGCTTCCACATGGGCTTTTGGGAGTCAGAGGTGGAGGCCATATAAAGGCATTTTCACTAGGAAGGCGATTAAGCAGGCAAGTCATAGTATGTTATTTGTTCATGAGTGGGGGGTTTCTGGTTGAATTAGGTTTATTATTACTATTGAAATGTTGGAGTATTTAGTGTTTAAAAATAGAATAGCAACTAATAGGGGGAGAGATCCAGCAAGTGTGTAAAATAGAAAGTATGTCCCTGCGGAAAGTCGCTCGGCTTGGTTTCCCCATCGTGTAATAACAATGAGGGTGGGAATTAATGTTGTTTCGAATATAATGTAAAATAGGGTGAATTCGGTTGCGGAGAATGTTAATAATAGGGCAACTTGTAGGGTTGTAATGACTACTAAAAAGTTTCGTTTTCGAGCAAGAGGTTCGTGTTGGAGGTGGTTTTGGCTAGCTAGGGCTATTAGTGGGAGAAGTCAGCAGGAAAGGATTATTAATGGGGCGGAAATTGAGTCAATGTTTAGGTAGGAAGAGGAGAATATTATGCTAGGGTTTAGAGGATACTTAAATCAGACTAGACTTATTAGTGCAAGTAGTATTGAGTAGGAGGTGTATATTGTGAAAAGGATGTTTTGTTTTGATAGAAGGGCTGTTGGAATTAATATAAGGGTAGGTAAAAGAATTTTTAGCATTGTAAGAGGTTTAGGTTTTTAAGATGGTCCGAGCCATGTGTTCGAGAGGTTGCCACTAATAAGGCGAGGCCAGTTCCTGCTTCACAGGCAGAAAAAGCAAGGAGGAGAATGGGAGAAATGTTTGTGGAGGGGAGTTGTAGTGTAGATGAGAATGCTGTAAGTGCTATAAAGAGGGCTAATATTATGGCTTCGATACAGAGTAGTGCGGAAACTAAGTGTGTTCGGTGTAGGGCCAACCCTAAAATTCCGAGTACGAAGGCAGAGGAAAAGGTAAAATATGTTGTCATATGGCAGTCCAGGGTTAAAACCTGGGGCTACTAAGTCGAAATTAGTTGTTTTATTTATACTAACTGCCTACTCTGCCCACTCTAGCCCCCCTGCTAATCATTCGTAAATTAAGCCTAGTGTTAGAAGAATAATGATTGCGGATATTCAGATTAAAGTGGTTGTTGGTTGTATAAGGTTTATGGCTCATGGGATCGGAAGGAGTAGCGCAATTTCTAGGTCGAATAGAAGAAATAGGATTGCAACTAGGAAGAATCGAAGCGAGAATGGTAGACGGGCGGTTCCTAATGGGTCGAAGCCGCATTCATATGGGGAGAGTTTTTCTGTGTCTGGTGATATTTGTGGTAATCAAAAGCTAATAGTAATTAAGATAACTATAAGGGTTGTTGTAATTAAGAATATGGTTGTTATATTCATTACTCTTTCTTAAGGTTTTATTAAGGCTTAGTGATTGGAAATCACTTGTACTGGTTGATACTAAAAGAGCAAGAGCCTCATCAGTAAATTGAGATGTAAAGGAACAGTCATACAACGTCTACGAAATGTCAGTATCATGCGGCGGCTTCAAATCCGAAGTGGTGGTTTGTTGTGAAGTGATATATGATCTGTCGTAGTAAGCAAACAATTAAAAAAGTTGATCCAATAATTACGTGGAGGCCATGGAAGCCTGTTGCCACAAAGAATGTTGACCCGTAAACGCTATCTGAAATAGCGAAAGGGGCTTCATAGTATTCTATGGCTTGGAGGGCGGTGAAGTAAAGGCCCAAGGCAATGGTTAGTGTAAGGGCTTGAATTGCTTCTTTTCGATTATTTTCTATAATAGAATGGTGGGCTCATGTTACGGTAACACCAGAGGCTAGGAGTACAGCTGTGTTTAGAAGGGGTACTTCAAATGGGTTTAATGGGTGAATTCCGCTAGGGGGTCAACAGCCCCCAAGCTCCGGGGTTGGGGCCAGGCTTGAGTGGTAGAAAGCTCAGAAAAAGCCGATAAAAAAGAAGACCTCTGATGTAATAAAAAGGATTATCCCGTATCGGAGGCCTTTTTGTACAGGGACCGTGTGGTGGCCTTGAAAGGTTCCCTCACGGGTGATATCTCGCCACCATTGTAGTATTGTTAGAAGGAGGATAATTAGGCCGATATTCATTAATAGTATATTGTTGAAGTGAAATCAGACGGCGAGTCCGGATGTTATAAGTAAGGCAGCGATTGCGCCTGTTAGGGGCCAGGGGCTTTGGTCTACTATATGATAGGCATGTGCTTGGTGGATCATTAAGTATTTTCTTGTAGGTATAGGCTTAATAGTAAAGTGAAGACGTAGGCTTGAATAATTGCTACTGCGACCTCTAGAATAGTTAAAAGTAAGAGGACAATAAAGGTTAGTGTTGCGGTTGCAGTTATTATGGGTAGTATTACAAATACGGCGGTAGAAATAAGTTGGATTAGCAGGTGACCTGCTGTTAAGTTGGCTGTTAGTCGAACGCCTAGTGCAAGAGGGCGAATGAGTAGGCTAATTGTTTCGATAATAATGAGAACAGGTACGAGAGGGGTTGGGGTGCCTTCTGGTAGAAGGTGGCCTAATGAAAGGGTTGGTTGATTGCGTAAGCCAATTAATACAGTTGCTAGTCATAAGGGTACTGCTAAACCCATATTTATTGATAGCTGGGTAGTTGGGGTGAATGTATAAGGGAAAAGTCCTAGCAAATTGAATAGGAGAAGGAATAATATAAGTGAGGTTAAGAGTGCGGCTCATTTGTGGCCTGGTTTGTTTAGGGGTAATATAAGTTGTTTTACAAATATAAAGATTGCTCATGTTTGTACCGTTTCTAGCCGATTTAAGATAAGTCGGCTTGTTTTTGTAAAAATTAGGGTTGGTGGCAGGATTATTGCTAGGGTGATAAGGGGGATTCCAAGGAGTTGTGGGCTTAAAAATTGGTCGAAGAAGCTTAAATTCATGGTCAGTTTCAAGGTGAGGCTTTAGGTGTGGGGGTGTTTTGGATTGGGAGATTTTGAGAGGTTATTATTAAAGTTTTGGTTTGGAGAATTGTTAATAAGATTGTTCATGAAAGTAGGAGGATTATTAATCAGGGGGCAGGGTTTAATTGAGGCATATCACTAAGGGGGCAGGTGTTGTCTCCTTCTTTAGCTTAAAAGGCTAACGCTGATAAAAGCTTCTTAGTGATGCAGTGAGTATTGTTGTGGTTCAGTCTTCAAAGTGTTTTAGTGGAATTGCTTCTACTACAATGGGCATGAAGCTGTGGTTAGATCCGCAGATTTCTGAGCATTGTCCATAGAACAAGCCTGGGTGAGAAGTGATAAAGGTTGTTTGATTTAGTCGTCCGGGAATGGCATCTGTTTTAATGCCGAGGGCGGGTACGGCCCATGAGTGCAGGACATCTTCTGCGGAGATTAGTATGCGAATTGGGGATTCTATTGGAACTACTATTCGGTGATCTACTTCTAATAGACGGAGGTGTCCTTGAGGGAGGTCTTGTGAGGGAATTATGTAAGAGTCAAATGCGAGATCTTGATAGTCTGTGTACTCATAGCTCCAATATCATTGGTGGCCGAGAGCTTTAACAGTTAGGTGTGGGTTGTTGATTTCATCTATGAGGTAGAGAATGCGAAGGGAAGGGAGGGCAATTAAGATTAAAATGATTGCAGGAAGAATTGTTCAGATTATTTCTACTTCTTGGGCGTCTATGGTATTTGTGTGTGTTAGCTTTGTTGTTATTATTAAAGAAATAATGTATAATACTAAAGCACTAATTAAGAAGACAATTATAATGGCGTGGTCATGAAAATGTAAGAGCTCTTCTATAATGGGAGATGCTGCGTCTTGAAATCCGAGTTGAGCGGGGTGTGCCATCATGAGGCCCATAGGGGCTAACCTATAACTTAGCTCTGACAGGGCTACATAATAAATTTACTAGGGTCTCATGAGAAAGAAGCATCTTGGCTATGTGATTGGCTTGAAACCAGTAGAAGGCGGTTCGATTCCTCCCTTTCTTGAGTTTGTTTGTACATATGTTGGTTCTTCGTAAGTGTGATAAGGGGGTGGGCAGCCGTGAAGTCATTCTAGGTTTGTGTTTGTTAGTTCTAGGGCGAAAACTTCTCGTTTAGCTGCGAATGCTTCTCAAATGATAAACATTATTATGATTACGGCTACTAGAGAAATTAGTGAGCCAATTGATGATAAAGTATTTCAGATGGTATATGCGTCAGGATAGTCGGAGTAACGGCGGGGCATTCCTGATAGCCCAAGGAAGTGTTGAGGGAAGAAGGTCAGATTAACCCCGGCAAATATGACACCAAATTGGACTTTTGTTCAAGTTTGATGAAGTGTATAGCCTGAAAATAGGGGAAATCAATGTACAAAGCCTCCTATGATTGCAAATACGGCACCTATGGATAATACATAGTGGAAATGAGCTACGACGTAATATGTGTCATGAAGAACAATGTCTAAGGATGAGTTGGCAAGTACAATGCCTGTTAGGCCTCCCACAGTAAATAGGAAAATGAAGCCCAGGGCCCAGAGTATGGCAGCATCTCATTTGATTATGCCCCCATGTAAAGTTGCGAGCCAGCTAAATACCTTTACACCTGTTGGAATTGCGATGATTATTGTGGCGGAAGTGAAATATGCTCGGGTATCGACATCCATTCCAACGGTAAATATGTGGTGGGCTCATACGATAAAGCCTAAGAAGCCGATAGATATTATGGCTCATACTATACCCATGTAGCCGAAAGGTTCTTTTTTTCCAGCATAATAGGTTACAATGTGTGAGATTATTCCAAAGCCAGGAAGAATCAAAATGTAGACTTCTGGGTGACCAAAGAACCAAAACAGATGTTGGTATAAAATTGGGTCCCCCCCACCTGCAGGATCGAAGAAAGATGTGTTTAAATTTCGGTCTGTTAGTAGTATTGTGATACCGGCGGCAAGGACGGGTAGTGATAGTAAAAGTAGAACTGCCGTGATTATTACTGATCATACGAATAGAGGGGTTTGGTATTGGGTTATGGAGGGTGGTTTTATGTTGATGCAGGTAGTAATAAAGTTAATGGCCCCAAGAATTGAGGAGACTCCCGCGAGGTGGAGGGAGAAGATGGTTAGATCTACAGAGGCCCCGGCATGGGCTAAGTTCCCGGCTAAGGGAGGGTAGACGGTTCACCCGGTGCCGGCCCCGGCTTCCACCCCCGAGGATGCAAGTAGCAGTAATAGAGAAGGAGGGAGAAGTCAAAAACTCATGTTGTTTATTCGTGGGAAGGCCATATCTGGCGCCCCAATTATTAGGGGGACTAGTCAATTTCCGAACCCGCCGATTATTACAGGCATTACTATAAAGAAAATTATGACAAAAGCATGGGCTGTTACAATGACGTTATAGATCTGATCATCGCCTAGCAGGGCGCCAGGTTGACTTAGTTCAGCCCGAATTAACAGGCTAAGTGCTGTACCAACTATTCCTGCTCAAGCTCCGAAGATTAAGTATAAGGTGCCGATATCTTTGTGGTTGGTTGAGAAGAATCAACGATTAATGGTCACAGGTAAGATGGCCGATAGTAGGTGGCAGGTTGTAGCCCTGTATAGGTGGGTGCCAGTCCCACTCTTATCACAATAGCTTCGTGGTGATTCACGCTAGAGTGCAAATCTAGAGAAGCACACCAAAGGTGTGCCGGAGCTTCTTTTTTTAGAAGAAGCTCAGATTGAAGCCCGCTGGATGGGGCGTTTAGCTGTTAACTAGAAATTTACGGGATCGAGGCCCGTCTGTCTGGGAGGTTTTAGCTTAATTAAAGTGCCTGAGTTGCAATCAGGAGATGTAAGTTAAAGTTTTACATGCCTTCAGGGGCTAGGAGGGTTGAACTCTTATTTAGGGCTTTGAAGGCCCTTGGTTTTGTTAACCTAAGCCTCTTAAAGTATCATTGGGGTTAGGGGTAAGAGGAGTAAGGATGGTAGTAAGAGGGTTGAGATTGTGGTTGTACTTAGTTTAGGTTGGAATCGTCATTTGTGTGTTGTTTGTGTGGTGGTTGGGAACACTGTGAGGGTTGTGATGTAAGATAGTCGTAAGTAAAAGAATAGGCTTAATAGAGCGGAGAGGGCAAGTAGGGCTGCGGTCATTGATAGGTTGTGGGTTGTTAATTCTTGTAAAATTAACCATTTTGGGATAAAGCCTGTTAGCGGGGGGAGCCCTCCTAGAGATATTAGTAGTAAAAATATAAGTGCTATGGTTGAGGGGGAAATTGTTCAAGAGGTGGTTAAATCTTTAATGTTTTTTGCTGTGATGAAGATAAGGATTATAAAGGCAGTAGTTGTTATTATGAGGTATAAAAATAGGTTGAGGAGTATTAAGTTTGAGCTTAGTGTGAGAATTGTAGCTATTCAACCTAGGTGGGCAATTGATGAGAATGCTATGATTTTTCGTGTCTGTGTTTGGTTTATGCCTCCCCACCCTCCGGTCAAGGTTGACAGTAGCCCTATAATTAGAAGTGTATTTGGGTGGATAGCGGGGGCGGCTATATAAAGTAGGGCGAGGGGGGCGAGTTTTTGTCAAGTTGTAATGATTAGTGCTGTTTTTAGTGTTGTGCCTTGTAGGACTTCTGGTAGTCAGAAATGCAGGGGGGCTAGGCCTAGTTTTATGGCTAGAGCTATTGTTATTATGATGCAGGCAGGTTGGTTTGTGAGTTGTGAAATGTCTCAGGTGCTGGTGGATCAGGCATTGATTGTGCTGGCGAATAGGAGTGTGGCTGAGGCAGCAGCTTGGGTAAGGAAATATTTTGTAGCGGCTTCAGTTGCACGGGGATGGTGTTGTTTGGCGATAAGGGGAATAATGGCTAGGGTATTTAGTTCTAATCCGATTCAGGCAAGGAGTCAGTGTGTGCTTGATAGGGTAATGATGGAGCCGGTTGCTACGCTTGAGAGAATCAGTGAAGATATGATTGGGTTCATTAGTATAGGAAGGATTTTAACCAACATTTTCGGGGTATGGGCCCGAAAGCTTAATTAGCTGACTTTACTAGAAAATAGTATAATGAAGTACATAAGATTTTGAGTCTTTTGGTGCGGGTTCGTGTCCTGTTTTTCTAGTGCTTCGAGAAGAAGGAAATAAGGGGATTTTAACCCCTGTGTTTTACTCTATCAAAGTAATCCTTGGGGATTCGGGCATATTTCCTGGTTTATTGTGGGGGGAGTCCTGATAATATTGTTGGGAAAGAGGCATGCCACATTAATAGAGCGAGGGTTAGGGGTAAGAAATTTTTTCATAAGAGGTGTATAAGTTGGTCGTAACGAAAACGAGGGTATGAGGCGCGAGTTCATAAGAATATGATTGTCAGGATAGTTGTTTTTAATATTAGGTTTATTGTGAACACGTCTGGGGGTAGGGAGGTTCCTGGGTTTAGGAAAAGGATGCAGGTTAGGGTATTTATTAGTATGATGTTTGCATATTCAGCTAGGAAAAATAGGGCGAATGGGCCAGCGGCATACTCTACATTAAAGCCAGAGACAAGCTCTGATTCTCCTTCTGTTAAATCAAAGGGGGCCCGGTTTGTTTCTGCTAGTGTTGAGATAAACCATATTATGGCAAGAGGTCATGATGAAATTAGTAGTCATTGGTGTTCTTGTGTAATTGAGAGTATTTGTAGAGTGAAGCCCCCTGTAAGGATAATAATGGTTAGTAAAATAATTCCCAGGGTGACCTCGTATGAGATTGTTTGTGCTACCGCACGTAGGGCGCCAATTAATGGGTATTTTGAGTTGGATGCCCACCCTGATCATAGAATAGAATATACTGCTATGCTTGAGAGGGCTAGTATGAAGAGAAGGCCTAGGTTTATGTCTGCTAAGGTGGCCGGTATTGGGAGGGGGGTTCAAATTATAAGGGCTAGAAATAGGGCTAAGGTCGGGGTTATGATGAAGAGGGCAGGAGAGGAAGAGGAGGGGCGTAAGGGTTCTTTAATAAACAGTTTAATGCCGTCTGCAAATGGTTGTAATAGCCCATAAGGGCCAATGATGTTAGGGCCTTTTCGTAGTTGTATATAACCGAGCACTTTTCGTTCCAGTAGTGTAAGGAAGGCAACAGCTAGTAAGATGGGAATAATATATAATAGGGGATTAATGATATATAAGAGTAATGCATTCATGTATTAGGGAGATGATTTGAACATCTAGTAGAAAGATCTTAGGTCTTTTGCATTCACCTGGCTCTGCCACCCTAATAATTACCCCTTGTCTGGGGGTGTTCTAGGTGCTTTGTTTAGCTTGAGTTTTGTTCAGCTAGTTTTAAGGACGTGTTTATAATATTGGTCCTCTCTTCTTTGTCCTTTCGTACTGAAGAAGTAAGCGTCATAGATAGAAACCGACCTGGATTGCTCCGGTCTGAACTCAGATCACGTAGGACTGTTAATCGTTGAACAAACGAACCTTTAATAGCGGCTACACCATTTGGGTGTCCTGATCCAACATCGAGGTCGTAAACCTTCTTGTCGATAGGGACTCTTGAAGAAGATAGCGCTGTTATCCCTGGGGTAACTTGGTTCGTTGGTCAGTATGACTGGGTCGGCTTTGTACTTTGGCTTGTTAGCCTTGGTGAGAAGTGGTGGTTCTGTGCTCGGAAGTTTTGTTTTGTTCCGAAGTCGCCCCAACTTAAAACTATGGGCTAGGGGCATTAGTGGTGCTTATTAGCGGTCGTTTTAAGCTCCACAGGGTCTTCTCGTCTTATGTGTTTATCCCAGCTTTTGTACTGGGAGATCAGTTTCACTGATTAGCTATAAGAGACAGGTTTGTCCTCATTTAGCCGTTCATACTAGTCTTTATTTAGAAGACAAGTGATTACGCTACCTTTGCACGGTTAGGATACCGCGGCCGTTTAAAAGTTTCACTGGGCAGGCAGGACCTTTAATACTTGTTTAGCTAAAGGCTATGTTTTTGGTAAACAGTTGGGACAAGGTTTTGCTGAATTCCTTTTACAGCTTTTAATCTATCTTTTTAGCACACCGGTGTCGGGTTGACAGTTTTTGTAACAGTTTTGGCTGTTTAATTGTTGTTCCTGTTTTGGTCTGTTAATGTCCAGTAGGTTTTCTATTTCTGGGTCAAGGGGGTGCTTAAGAGAAGGGCTTCTTGTTACTAGTTCTAGCATTAGTTTGTCTATAATAATAGTGTGGCTCGGTAGGTTTTTAGGAGGTGGCAGACACAGGGGGGATTTATTGTCTTTGTGCTGTGACGCTGTGTTTACTGGTGGCTGCTTTAGGGCCTACTGGGCGTAGGTTATGTTGCTTTCTCTCTAAGTCAGGTTGTATCCTATTTCAATGGGGCTGTACCCCCATTGAATACCTTTTAGGTTAAAATGCGTGCTATTGTTTGCTGGAAGTAACCTAAAGTTGAACTAAAATTCATTTATTGAGCAACCAGCTATCACCAAGTTCGTTTGGCTTTTCACCGCTACTACTAGATCTTCCCACTCTTTTGCCACAGAGATGGGTGCACTCTTACAGTTGTCTTGTAGTAGCTCACTTGGTTTCGGGGGTACAGGCTGAAGTTCTCTTTGTCTGTTTTATTCTGGCTGGACCATGATGCAAGAGGTACAAGGGTTTATCTTTGCTTTGTTTTGCTTGTGTGTTTCATTATTCTTTCAGGGTTCCCTTGCGGTACTTTTTCTGTTGCGCCGTTTTGGTTAGGTTCTATCACATATACTAGTTTTGTCGAATGATTTATTTTGTTAATGAGAGGATTTGTTTATGTGATTGGGCTAGTTGTTTGGCTCAAAAAGGTTAGGATCTCACTAACATTTTTCAATTGTAAGTTGAATGCTTTGTTTTAAGCTACTGGTTGTTGTTCCAAGCACGCCTTCCGGTGCGCTTACCTTGTTACGACTTGCCTCATCTATATTGTTAGTATTTTTATATGTTAAGTTTATTTTTGGACGATGAGAGTGACGGGCGGTGTGTGCGCGCTCCAGAGCAAATTTAAGATAAAGACTCTTATTTAGCTTACTTCTAAATCCTCCTTTGGGTGTGTGTTTCATTACACCTTTCGTATTTTTCTGTGGCAGAAAATGTAGCCCATCTCTTCCATTCTATCTGCTACACCTTGACCTGACGTGTTAGTTGTAAACTTTTTTGCCTACTTTGTTTCTTTCACAGGGTAAGCTGACGACGGCGGTATATAGGCTGAGTTGCAAAGAATGGTGGGGTAAAGCGTGGGGTATCGATTATAGGACAGGCTCCTCTAGGATGATGTGGAGCACCGCCAAGTCCTTTGAGTTTCGAGCTTTTCGCTTGTAGTTCTCTGGCGAATGGTTTTGTGTGTTTAACCATCTATGTTTAGGGCTAGGCATAGTAGGGTATCTAATCCTAGTTTGTTTCCTAGCTTTAGTGAGGTTGAATAGTCTTTTATTTGAAGGCATTTTATTGGTGGAGTTCTTGTGCCAATATATTTTACAGTCTTGGCTTGGTTTTCCTTCAATTTTTTTGACATTATTCTGGTCACGCTTTACGCCGAGGGTCATTGTTTTTGGCCTTTCGTATAACCGCGGTGGCTGGCACGAAATTTACCGGCCAAACTTAATCATAGCTAAGTCAAGCTTTCGCTTATTTCTTAATGTTATTCACTGCTGAGTACCCGTGTGGGTGTGGCGTAGCAAGGTGTTGTGGGCTTCGGTTTGTTAGAGATCCTGATACCTGCTCCACTTGGCTATTCGGGGTTGTGTGGGCATTCTCACTGGGGTGTGGAGGCTTGCATGTGTAATTTTGATTAAAAACAATGGCAAGTTTAGGACCAAAACTTTGTGTTTTTGGGGAAATTTGACTCACCCATCTCAGCATCTTCAGTGCTTCGCTTTAAAAATTTTAAGCTACAATAACATAAAATTTTTGTATAAAAGATAAAAAAAATGTATATATAATCATGTTGTAAATATGCATTACGGCACTGATATTAGTATCCACGACTGCATTTACAATCTGTAGAATGCATGAACTGGTCGTGGACAACCGGTAGTTTTAGTTTGGTCAGATCCTGTTTTAGGGGTTTGGCAGGAGTAAATCTGACTAAGTGAGAAATTACCGGTAAGGGGGGTAGGGGGGTTTGCCATAAAAATTAAGTTGTATTTATTTACGTGTATCAAGCTGAACGTCCGCACCTACACCTACACCGACACCTGCGTTGTGGGTGCGCCTGCACCTGTGTACATGTCTGCGTCTGTGAACGCGCCCGCGCACATGCCTGCACTCGCAAACGCACGTGCGCTGCAGGCGCGCCCGCGTGCTCACGTCCACGTCTGCGCACGTTTGCGCTTGCAAACATACGTGCGCTGCAGGCGCGCCCGCGTGCCCACGTCCACGTCTGCGCACACATTTGCACTTGTATTTTCACCTGCGTCGCATGTGTTCACAGGTGCTTTTTCGTACGTTTTAACAC
>NW_027101643.1:10000-14015 GCF_035046505.1 Tiliqua scincoides
CGCAGCCAACCGCTCGGAACGCAGAGAGGCCCCAGCGTTCCGACGTCTGTTAGAGAGCCGGCCCCGCCCGGGTGCAGCATTCCGCAGGGCGGGGCTGGCTAAGGGGCCTGGCCCCCGCACCTCAGGGCGCCCAGGTCCACCCTCTGAAAGTATAGGCGGGAGGAGCCCAGGTCTACCCATTGTAAGTAGAGGCGGCGGGAGCCCAGGTCTACCCATTGTAAGGATAGGCGCTGGAAGCCCAGGTCTACCCATTCTAAGTAGAGGCGGCAGCAGCCCAGGTCTACCCATTGTAAGTATAGGCGGAAGGAGCCCAGGTCGACCCATTCTAAGTATAGGCGGCGGGAGCCCAGGTCAACCCATTGTAAGTATAGGCGGCAGGAGCCCCGGTCAACCCATTGTAAGTATAGGCGCGAGGAGCCCAGGTCTACCCACTGTAAGCATGGGAGGCGGGAGCCCAGGTCTACCCATTCTAAGCATAGGCGCGAGGAGCCCAGGCCTACCCACTGTGGGCATAGGAGGCGGGAGCCCAGGTCTACCCATTGTAAGTATAGGCGGAAGGAGCCCAGGTCTACCCATTCTAAGTATAGGCGGCAGGAGCCCAGGTCTACCCATTCTAAGTATAGGCGCGAGGAGCCCAGGTCTACCCATTGTAAGTACAGGCGGCGGGAGCCCAGGTCTACCCATTGTAAGTATAGGCGCGAGGAGCCCAGGTCTACCCATTTTAAGCATAGGCGGGAGGAGCCCAGGTCTACCCACTGTAGGCATAGGAGGCGGGAGCCCAGGTCTACCCATTCTAAGTATAGGCGGCAGGAGCCCAGGTCTACCCATTCTAAGTATAGGCGCGAGGAGCCCAGGTCTACCCACTGTAAGCATAGGAGGCGGGAGCCCAGGTCTACCCATTCTAAGCATAGGCGCGAGGAGCCCAGGTCTACCCATTCTAAGTATAGGCGCGAGGAGCCCAGGTCTACCCATTGTAAGTATAGGCGGCGGGAGCCCAGGTCTACCCATTGTAAGGATAGGCGGCGGGAGCCCAGGTCTACCCATTGTAAGGATAGGCGGCGGGAGCCCAGGTCCACCCACTGTAAGTATAGGCGGCGGGAGCCCAGGTCCACCCACTGTAAGTATAGGCGGCGGGAGCCCAGGTCTACCCACTGTAAGTATAGGCGCTGGGAGCCCAGGTCTACCCATTGCAAGTATAGGCGGCAGGAGCCCAGGTCTACCCATTGTAAGTATTGGCGGCGGGAGCCCAGGTCTACCCATTCTAAGCATAGGCGGGAGGAGCCCAGGTCTACCCACAGTAAGCATAGGAGGCGGGAGCCCAGGTCTACCCGTTCTGAGCATAGGCGGCGGGAGCCCAGGTCTACCCGATCTAAGCATAGGCGGGAGGAGCCCAGGTCTACCCACTGTAAGCATAGGAGGCGGGAGCCCAGGTCTACCCATTCTGAGCATAGGCGGCGGGAGCCCAGGTCTACCCGTTCCAAGCATAGGCGGCAGGAGCCCAGGTCTACCCATTCTAAGTATAGGCGCGAGGAGCCCAGGTCTACCCATTCTAAGTATAGGCGGCGGGAGCCCAGGTCTACCCATTGTAAGTATAGGCGGCGGGAGCCCAGGTCTACCCATTCTGAGCATAGGCGGCGGGAGCCCAGGTCTACCCGTTCCAAGCATAGGCGGCAGGAGCCCAGGTCTACCCATTCTAAGTATAGGCGCGAGGAGCCCAGGTCTACCCATTCTAAGTATAGGCGGCGGGAGCCCAGGTCTACCCATTGTAAGTATAGGCGGCGGGAGCCCAGGTCTACCCATTGTAAGTATAGGCGGGGGGAGCCCAGGTCTACCCACTGTAAGCATAGGAGGCGGGAGCCCAGGTCTACCCATTCTAAGCATAGGCGGCGGGAGCCCAGGTCTACCCATTGTAAGTATAGGCGGCGGGAGCCCAGGTCTACCCATTGTAAGTATAGGCGGCGGGAGCCCAGGTCCACCCACTGTAAGTATAGGCGGCGGGAGCCCAGGTCTACCCACTGTAAGTATAGGCGCTGGGAGCCCAGGTCTACCCATTGTAAGCATAGGCGGCAGGAGCCCAGGTCTACCCATTGTAAGTATTGGCGGCGGGAGCCCCGGTCTACCCATTCTAAGCATAGGCGGGAGGAGCCCAGGTCTACCCACTGTAGGCATAGGAGGCGGGAGCCCAGGTCTACCCATTGTAAGTATAGGCGGAAGGAGCCCAGGTCTACCCATTCTAAGTATAGGCGGCAGGAGCCCAGGTCTACCCATTCTAAGTATAGGCGCGAGGAGCCCAGGTCTACCCACTGTAAGCATAGGAGGCGGGAGCCCAGGTCTACCCATTCTAAGCATAGGCGCGAGGAGCCCAGGTCTACCCATTGTAAGTATAGGCGCGAGGAGCCCAGGTCTACCCATTGTAAGTATAGGCGGCGGGAGCCCAGGTCAACCCATTGTAAGTATAGGCGCGAGGAGCCCAGGTCTACCCATTTTAAGCATAGGCGGGAGGAGCCCAGGTCTACCCACTGTAGGCATAGGAGGCGGGAGCCCAGGTCAACCCATTGTAAGTATAGGCGCGAGGAGCACAGGTCTACCCATTTTAAGTATAGGCGGCAGGAGCCCCGGTCAACCCATTCTAAGTATAGGCGGCAGGAGCCCAGGTCTACCCATTCTAAGTATAGGCGCGAGGAGCCCAGGTCTACCCATTCCGAGTATAGGCGCGAGGAGCCCAGGTCTACCCATTGTAAGTATAGGCGCGAGGAGCCCAGGTCTACCCATTTTAAGCATAGGCGGGAGGAGCCCAGGTCTACCCACTGTAGGCATAGGAGGCGGGAGCCCAGGTCTACCCATTGTAAGTAGAGGCGGAAGGAGCCCAGGTCTACCCATTGTAAGTATAGGCGGCAGGAGCCCAGGTCTACCCATTCTAAGTATAGGCGCGAGGAGCCCAGGTCCACCCATTGTAAGTATAGGCGGCGGGAGCCCAGGTCAACCCATTGTAAGTATAGGCGCGAGGAGCCCAGGTCTACCCATTTTAAGCATAGGCGGGAGGAGCCCAGGTCTACCCACTGTAGGCATAGGAGGCGGGAGCCCAGGTCTACCCATTGTAAGTATAGGCGGAAGGAGCTCAGGTCTACCCATTCTAAGTATAGGCGGCAGGAGCCCAGGTCTACCCATTCTAAGTATAGGCGCGAGGAGCCCAGGTCTACCCACTGTAAGCATAGGAGGCGGGAGCCCAGGTCTACCCATTCTAAGCATAGGCGCGAGGAGCCCAGGTCTACCCATTGTAAGTATAGGCGCGAGGAGCCCAGGTCTACCCATTCTAAGCATAGGCGGCGGGAGCCCAGGTCAACCCATTGTAAGTATAGGCGCGAGGAGCCCAGGTCTACCCATTGTAAGTATAGGCGCGGAAGTCCCGATGGGGTCGAATTTGACGCGCGTTCCCCAGAAGCGGTTCCAGGAGGTCGGGCAGATCCTGGGGCCGAACCCCGGTTGTCCGGACGGCACACCCGCCTCGGGCGTGTTCTCCCGGGTATATGGGGAAGGTGTCCCGATGGGGTTCGAATGTGACGAGCGTGCCCCAGAAGCGGTTCCAGGAGGTCGGGCGGATCCTGGGGCCGAACCCCGCGCGTCCGGACGGCTCACCCGACTCGGGCGTGCCCTCCCGGGTAGAGGGGGGGGAAGGCGTCTTCGGCTTGGGCTCCGGAAGTCAGCGCTCCGCACGGGGGAGCCCAGGCGCGCCCGGGCCGTGTGCCGCCCCGTCCTTCACGGGGCGCAGGCCTACCCGTGCTGGGCGCAGCGCCGAGTCCCGCGGGGAGCCCCGGTCTACCCGTTCTAAGTACGGGCGCTCGGAGCCCAGGTCTACCCATTGTAAGTATAGGCGCGGAAGTCCCGATGGGGTCGAATTTGACGCGCGTTCCCCAGAAGCGGTTCCAGGAGGTCGGGCAGATCCTGGGGCCGAACCCCGGTTGTCCGGACGGCACACCCGCCTCGGGCGTGTTCTCCCGGGTATATGGGGAAGGTG
>NW_027101644.1:5000-7500 GCF_035046505.1 Tiliqua scincoides
CCTAACCCTAACCCTAACCCTAACCCTAACCCTAACCCTAACCCTAACCCTAACCCTAACCCTAACCCTAACCCTAACCCTAACCCTAACCCTAACCCTAACCCTAACCCTACCCTAACCCTAACCCTAACCCTAACCCTAACCCTAACCCTAACCCTAACCCTAACCCTAACCCTAACCCTAACCCTAACCCTAACCCTAACCCTAACCCTAACCCTAACCCTAACCCTAACCCTAACCCTAACCCTAACCCTAACCCTAACCCTAACCCTAACCCTAACCCTAACCCTAACCCTAACCCTAACCCTAACCCTAACCCTAACCCTAACCCTAACCCTAACCCTAACCCTAACCCTAACCCTAACCCTAACCCTAACCCTAACCCTAACCCTAACCCTAACCCTAACCTAACCCTAACCCTAACCCTAACCCTAACCCTAACCCTAACCCTAACCCTAACCCTAACCCTAACCCTAACCCTAACCCTAACCCTAACCCTAACCCTAACCCTAACCCTAACCCTAACCCTAACCCTAACCCTAACCCTAACCCTAACCCTAACCCTAACCCTAACCCTAACCCTAACCCTAACCCTAACCCTAACCCTAACCCTAACCCTAACCCTAACCCTAACCCTAACCCTAACCCTAACCCTAACCTAACCCTAACCCTAACCCTAACCCTAACCCTAACCCTAACCCTAACCCTAACCCTAACCCTAACCCTAACCCTAACCCTAACCCTAACCCTAACCCTAACCTAACCCTAACCCTAACCCTAACCCTAACCCTAACCCTAACCCTAACCCTAACCCTAACCCTAACCCTAACCCTAACCCTAACCCTAACCCTAACCCTAACCCTAACCCTAACCCTAACCCTAACCCTAACCCTAACCCTAACCCTAACCCTAACCTAACCCTAACCCTAACCCTACTAACCCTAACCCTAACCCTAACCCTAACCCTAACCCTAACCCTAACCCTAACCTAACCCTAACCCTAACCCTAACCCTAACCCTAACCCTAACCCTAACCCAACCCTAACCCTAACCCTAACCCTAACCCTAACCCTAACCCTAACCCTAACCCTAACCCTAACCCTAACCCTAACCCTAACCCTAACCCTAACCCTAACCCTAACCCTAACCCTAACCCTAACCCTAACCCTAACCCTAACCCTAACCCTAACCCTAACCCTAACCCTAACCCTAACCCTAACCCTAACCCTAACCCTAACCCTAACCTAACCCTAACCCTAACCCTAACCCTAACCCTAACCCTAACCCTAACCCTAACCCTAACCCTAACCCTAACCCTAACCCTAACCCTAACCCTAACCCTAACCCTAACCCTAACCCTAACCCTAACCCTAACCCTAACCCTAACCCTAACCCTAACCCTAACCCTAACCCTAACCCTAACCCTAACCCTAACCCTAACCCTAACCCTAACCCTAACCCTAACCCTAACCCTAACCCTAACCCTAACCCTAACCCTAACCCTAACCCTAACCCTAACCCTAACCCAACCCTAACCCTAACCCTAACCCTAACCCTAACCCTAACCCTAACCCTAACCCTAACCCTAACCCTAACCCTAACCCTAACCCTAACCCTAACCCTAACCCTAACCCTAACCCTAACCCTAACCCTAACCCTAACCCTAACCCTAACCCTAACCCTAACCCTAACCCTAACCCTAACCCTAACCCTAACCCTAACCTAACCCTAACCCTACCCTAACCCTAACCCTAACCCTAACCCTAACCCTAACCCTAACCCTAACCCTAACCCTAACCCTAACCCTAACCCTAAACCCTAACCCTAACCCTAACCCTAACCCTAACCCTAACCCTAACCCTAACCCTAACCCTAACCCTAACCCTAACCCTAACCCTAACCCTAACCCTAACCCTAACCCTAACCCTAACCCTAACCCTAACCCTAACCCTAACCCTAACCCTAACCCTAACCCTAACCCTAACCCTAACCCTAACCCTAACCCTAACCCTAACCCTAACCCTAACCCTAACCTAACCCTAACCCTAACCCTAACCCTAACCCTAACCCTAACCCTAACCCTAACCCTAACCCTAACCCAACCCTAACCCTAACCCTAACCCTAACCCTAACCCTACCCTAACCCTAACCCTAACCCTAACCCTAACCCTAACCCTAACCCTAACCCTAACCCTACCCTAACCCTAACCCTAACCCTAACCCTAACCCTACCCTAACCCTAACCCTAACCCTAACCCTAACCCTAACCCTAACCCTAACCCTAACCCCTAACCCTAACCCTAACCCTAACCCTAACCCTAACCCTAACCCTAACCCTAACCCTAACCCTAACCCTAACCCTAACCCTAACCCTAACCCTAACCCTAACCCTAACCCTAACCCTAACCTAACCCTAACCCTAACCCTAACCCTAACCCTAACCCTAACCCTAACCCTAACCCTAACCCTAACCCTAACCCTAACCCTAACCCTAACCCTA